>NC_048292.1:19536317-19598817 GCF_009762535.1 Notolabrus celidotus
GATCTGTTTGGATCTTAAAGTCTTAGTTAAACGTCGTCTGGAGGAGGAGCTGCTTTCTTTAATGTTCAGAAACAGAATAAACTGAAGATATATAAAGTCTGTTTTAATGTGAGGAGTAAACAGGTGTGTGGGTGAACAGGTGTGTGAGGTGAACAGGTGTGTGAGGTGAACACAAATGAACTGAGTCCTTCACAGAGAAAGTGTTTGTGCTGTTTAACTGTAGATTGATCACACATGCATGCAGAGCAGCGTGTTCGAGTGATTTAGAGTTTAAAACAGACTTTAGTCAAACAAAGCAGGAACACCAAACACTCTGACTGATACAATTATGTCCTTGTGAAGCGGACTGGAGTGTCAACACTTGACGCCATGATTAGCGTTTGACAAAAACATGTTTAATTAGAGGAGTTAAGTGAAGAGGCAGGCGCTGAAGCATTCAAACATAAAGCAGCCTCTGACCCCCTTCAGCCACGAGGATAATGGGATTCCACGTCAATAAACACTTACAGAGAGTTTTCACAGCTTCCTGCAGAACCCCTTTTTAAAAGTCCAGTTCCAGCCCTCCGTCACAGAGCTGCTGTTTGTTTTCATGTGACTCTTATTTGTGTTTCTTCATCTGATATCAGCGTCTCTCTGACTCGGCCTCAGAAACGTCTTCCAGCTAAGGTGTCCTCGCCGGCTGCCTGCTGAATTATTCATGCCTCAGTTCAATACTATTGGATCGGGGAGAAGGGGACTGAAAAGTTGAATTACAAAACATCACATTCTTTCATCTGCTCAAGTTTTTTCTCAGAGTGCAGAGGTCAATTATGAGTCCTCTGGCGATGACTGCCATGAATAAAACACCGGCGGGCTGCAGAACCTTGGGAGACTTCCTCCACTTGTGTAGATTATTGACGCTTTTATTTTTTCTCCTCCTATCCTCAGGTTAGAGAAAAAGAGCCTTTGTCTGTGGTCTCCTGCACTCCTCATGCCTCCAGCGCCTCCGGGCAAAAGAGGCCTAATTTGCAGCGTTTGTCTGTTTTGGGGCCAATTATTCTAAAAGCAAATGTTCTGGAAACACAATAAATAGAAAACAATAAAGAGAAGGCCGACTCATTTCATGCATTTTAATCATCCTCACATTAAACATGCATTTTATTTACTCACCTCGCTGTCTTTAGACACACACACCTGTGGAACATGGAGTTCTAATGAGACCATCAGGTGAGTTCAGAGATAAGGTATTATCAGGAGGATGTGGAGGCAGGAGCAGCTTAATGACCTTCAAAATAAGATTCGGATTCATTTATAAAGAATAAAAACACACAACGTTAAAAGTGCTTGTTTTTACACCAAATATCTTCTCTCTTTGTTCAGATGATGCAGGTAAATGTTCCAACAAACACCTGAACCTTTATTTAAATCATGTTTTACTCTAAGTCTGTTTCAGACAAAGGATACTGAGACTGATCCTTTGATTAAAAACACACTCACAGTTTGATTTATAGATTCAGTCTAATGGAGATCAGGGTCCTCTCTTTGTTCACAGACATAAAATCAGATCTACAGGTTTCTGTTTTTCATTTTCACTGGAAGAAGATAATATAATAGATCATAAAAATAAAAACACAACCATCAATACGACGTGAGAGAAACTGAAGCTTCATGTCCTGCAGGAGCAACATTTAAAATCTCCTTTATTTGAGTTCAGTCTTCAGTGAGACGACGAGGGACAGACTGTTTAAACCAGAGAACAGGTAAGACTGGTTCATGAAAACACCTCTCAGACTCCTGATGTCAACTCACTGAGACAAACAGAGAGTCATTGTCTGCAGGGGAATTTCTGAGACACCCGGACATGATGCAGGACTCTCTCTGTAGATCAGACTCTATTTTCTGTCCTGTCTCTGGTCCTGTCTTTGCAGGTGGCTGCAGCAGGACGAGCTCCAGGAAAAAGCATCTCTGTTTTTTTTTCTGCACTTGAGAGTCCTGGTTCCTGGAGGACCTGATGCTGCAGCCTCCTGTGTCACGGCCTGATTACTGTGGGTTTTGCTTTTATCTCATAATGAGCTGCAAACTGCTGAGACCAGGTTTCTCATGCAAATGCTTCAGATCTGCAGAGAGCAGCGAAAACACTTGTTGACAGTTTAGATGCATCTTAAAGAAAAAAGAGGACCTGGACCTGCTCCGGGAAATAATCTGACACTCTGAGGGAAACTGAGGAACAGACACTGAAGGAGAAATATTAAAGTAATATCCTAATCTCAAACTAATGCATTTAATTTACATATCCTCACATACAGCAGGACTGTGCAGGACTGTGCAGGACCACCAGGACCCGACTAACAGTCTGTGCTGGATTAATAAAATATTTATGTCTGTAGATCCACCCTCAGTAATTAGAAGGAGAAGAAGTCTTGTCCTGCTGTACTGTCTGATATTTAGATCTGATTTGAAGGAGCGTTTTCACATCAGGATGCAATTTAACCTTCAGAGAAGATCCAGGCTTTCTCAGATATAATACAGGCAGTCAGCAGGGGGCGCTCTAACTGTGCTGGCTTCACAGTCAGTGCTCATTTTAATATACCATATGGTGTAGGTGGTTATGTTAAAACTTGGGGTAATGTAAAAATGTAAACATAAAAATATGCACAAAGTTTCCATTGACTCTCCAACAAATTCTCGATATCATCCCAAAATAAACTTGTGAGGAAAATTAAAACAACATTAAGATGTCATCTATTTACATATTCTATTTTTATATGACAAAATTTGGATATCACATCTGATGTCAAACTTAAAAGACAAACTTTTATGACATCAGGTGTCTAAACTCACTCTGATAAGTTTTAAATCTAGAGCAGATATTTGTTTTATTAGCTTTCCTGAATTCTGCGAGTCAAACACAGCCTCCATGTCTTTATTTATTACTGAAAAGTAAAAGGGTTCAGTTATATACCTATTTGTTTATTTATTTATTTGTTTATTTATTTTTTTATTTTTTTTAGTATCCCATTCGTTTTTACCTGTGATAAATGTATTGTGTTAGAAATCAGCACATTTACCATAAGTGGTTCAGTACCGTGTGACGTCACACTGAAACTGATCACGTTGGGGGCGGAGCTGCTTAACTTTCAGCCGATCAGCGCGCGCGTCCGCAACGTAACCCGGAAGAGGGACCAGAATCTGAAAAGAGCGCCTTGGTTCAAAGTGGAGACGTTACCTGAAGGTAAGACTCGACTTTATTTACTAAAAAACTGTAAATAACTCAAACTAACGAATTATCAGCGGTGTAGAGATGTTTTAACATTATGTTAAACCGAGCGTGAAGCGGAGTGACTTTATATAATAACTTCTGTTTGTGGTCTAAAACGAGGCAGAGTATTAAAGTGACTAATTCAACCGATCTGTGTTTTTATTAAAGAGTCTGAGTGTTTAACAGAGAGGCTCCTTTAATCTAAAGTTTATACATCAAAATTAATGGTTTCCTCTGGGCAGGGCACACACACACACGCACGCACGCACGCACGCACGCACGCACACACACACACACACACACACACACACACACACACACACACACACACACACACACACACACACCCACACACACACACACACACACACAGCTGCCACATCACCACACAGGTTCATCACACACAGTCTCCATTTACACCTTTAGCCCGTCTCCAGTCTCTGTACCTTTATACCTTTGTTTATATTTAAAGTATCACACTCACCTGGTGTCAGTTTGCCCTGTAGGACAGGTGCGTGTCCGGAGATCTGTTCCTCAGTGTGTAGCTTCATGATAGCCTGCAGAGGTGTACTAAACCTGAGCCTGACAGTCACAGTCGGTCTCATCGTGTGTGTGTATGTGTATGTGTATGTATTTGTGTGTGTGTGTGTGTGTGTGTGTGTGTGTGTGTGTGTGTGTGTGTGTGTGTGTGTGTGTGTGTGCGTGCGTGCGTGCGTGCGTGCGTGTGTGTGTGTGTGTGTGTGTGCGTGTTCATGTTGAGTCTCAGTTAAAGAGTCCGCCCCCCTGCTGTGTGTGAACAATGACTGAATGCAGGGTTCCCACTCGTCCTGGAAAACCTGGAAAACAGTTGACCAGTTTTCCAGTACTGGAAAACACCTGGAAAATGGGAGAAAAAGTAAAATGTCTTGCAAAATCACATATAATTCTGGAGAATTATTCCAACATGGCTGTGTTTGACCTGACCCGATTAACAAAACCCATCCCCATTCATTGAAAGCTGAGTGCACACTGTGCTGGAAAAGACAGCGACACTGCGCAACTGTTTTCACATCTTTTCTCCTTCACTTCATAATCATGCATTCACAGAAAACGGAGGTATATTGTTTATGTTTTACATTTACGTTGTACATTTGGCTCAATTACCGTACTCTAGCTCAGTTGTTCTCAAAGTGGGGTCCTGGGACCCCTGGGGGTCTGCGAACCATAGCCAGGGGGTCCGTGAAATAATTTGAATACATTTAGTAAATCATAAAATTGTGCTGTGTCTTTACAAAACAGCATACACCGTTGTTATGATACCATTTGGTGGCTCGAAGGGATATGTGAGTCTTGCTACTGTTAATTTTCTGAAAGCGTTTAAGATCAATTACTTGAAAAGTATAAATGCTGTCATGTTGAGTCCAAGAGGAATGAAATGACCCTCTGTTTTAAAGTATACAAGTTGTATTTACTTGATTCAAATTGAAGTGTTATCTGTTTATCACTATGGTACAGGTCTGAAGTATTTACATTGATACAATTTTTACAATTTTTTTTGTGTTTTGTGTGGTATGGTAGTAAGCATGTGCTTTAGTGATGGGAAGTTCGGCTCTTTTCAGAGAGCCGGCTCTTTTGACTCGGCCCCCAAAGAAGAGCCGGCTCTTTCGACTCCCGAACGGCTCTTAATTTAGGATCTTTTGTAGCCGTATATTTTACCTTAATTTTGCAAAAACTAATGGTTTGTGTTGAAAACCCTTTTACGTACGGTGTTTTTATGAGAAGCCTTATATTTGCCCAATTGTGTGCATTTATTCTGTTACAAAATCATTCTCACCCTGATCCTAGGGTTATGATTAGGGTTAGGGTTGTGATAAGGGTTTAGGGTTAGGGTTGTGATTAGGGTTAGTGTTAGGGTTGTGATTAGGGTTAGGGTTGTGATAAGGGTTAGGGTTGTGATAAGGGTTTAGGGTTGTGATTAGGGTTAGGGTTGTGATAAGGGTTTAGGGTTAGGGTTATGATTAGGGTTAGGGTTGTGATACGGGTTTAGGGTTAGGGTTGTGATTAGGGTTAGGGTTGTGATTAGGGTTCGGGTTAGGGTTAGGGTTGTGATTAGGGTTGTGATTAGGGTTACGGTTAGGGTTAGGGTTATGATTAGGGTTAGGGTTGTGATTAGGGTTGTGATTAGGGTTAGGGTTGGGGTTCGGGTTAGGGTTAGGGTTGTGATTAGGGTTGTGATTAGGGTTACGGTTAGGGTTAGGGTTATGATTAGGGTTAGGGTTGTGTTTAGGGTTAGGGTTGTGTTTAGGGTTAGGGTTATGGTTAGGGTTAGGGTTATGATTAGGGTTAGGGTTAGGGTTGTGATTAGGGTTAGGGTTAGGGTTAGGATTAGGGTTAGGTTTAGAACCAGAACTAAACTTAAGCATACAGAACCAGAACCAAACTCTTGCAAACAGAACCAGAATCAAACTGAACCAGAACCGAACCAGAACCGAACCGAACCAGAACCGAACCAGAACCGAAACAGAACCGAACCAGAATCGAACCAGGACCCTACCAGAATTTAACCAGAACCGAACCAGAACCGAACCAGAACCGAACCAGAACCGTACCAGAACCGAACCGGAACCGAACCAGAACCGAACCAGAACCGAACCTGAACCGAACCAGAACCGAACCAGACTTGAACCAGAACCGAACCAGACTTGAACCAGAACCGAACCAGAACCGAACCAGAACCGAACCAGAACTGAACCAGAACCGAACCAGAACCGAACTCAAGCAAACTGAACCAAAACCAGAACCAAACTCAAGCAAACAGAACCAGAACCAAACTCGAGCAATAAGAACCAGAACCAGAACCAAACTCGAGCAAACAGAACCAGAACCAGAACCAAACTCAAGCAAACAGAACCAGAACCAGAACCAAACTGGAGCAAACATTATTAATGTCCTCTCAGTGAGTATTTGCCCGGTCTTCAAGAAGACTCTCTCTGAAGGAACAGATGAAGCCAGGATACAGAGCCTCCCCTCCATCACCTGTATCTTATATCCTCACATGTGATTGGCCACATGGCTGCCATGCTGACTAATCATAACAAAGTTCTGCTGTGAGCAGAGCTGGGGCTGAGCACTGTGAGAGCTGAGCAGCGAACGGAAAAAACTGAGAGCCGGCTCTCTCTCGATGCGAGCCGGCTCTTCTGATTCACTATAAAGCATCGGCTCTCAGAGCCGCTGCTTTTGATCATGACACATCACTAATGTGCTTAATCTGTGTTACAATTATGAGGGGGCCATGGACAATTTTCTCACCTGTAAGGGGTCCGTGGCTCCAAAAAGTTTGAGAACCCCTGCTCTAGCTAGTAGGAGTGCAAACACTCGATAGTGAAAACAAATGGAACAAAAAGAGCGACACAGCTGCACAGAAACTCCACGTTGTAGACATCGCTGATCATGATAGACATCGCCATGCAGGAAGACAGTTTAAACTTTTTTAAATATCTGAGAGATCTTCAAATACAGAGTCTTTACACCAGTGAGATTTTTTCATAGTTTACGGTAACTCAAATAAAAAAACGTGACATTTGCTTTGTTTCATATCGACCACTTAGCAGGATGAATATCATGATTAAGCAGGTATATTGTGAGTTTGAGTTGAGTTGAGAAACATTTGTGGCCATTTTTGTCATTCAGTTCTATTTAGGTCATTAAAGCACTGATCCTCTGATCATTATTATTATTTAATTATTTCAGTAAGGCAGCTTCCAGAGTCCTTTGCTGGCTCTTTTGTTTTTTTCTTAGCTCATTTTGTATTTTTTGAGAAAAGAGAAAGCTGAGATGAGAGTTGCCCATCATTGTTACTTGGTTGCACTAATAAAGTGAAGTGCTGTACATCTGTGGTTGCATTATTCTATTACCAATTTGCCATCATTTTTAAGTATGTAAGAGATGATTTCATTGATAGCCATAGACTACATGTCTTTCAGTGTAGACTTCCACTGAGAGGAACATATTAGACTATTTAGTAACTAAATCAGGAACTAAATTTAGACTGTCATACCAGCTTGATCATCAATGAAAATGCCCTGGAAATGTCCTGGAAAATGATCTCTGGAAAAGAGTGGGAACCCTGTGAATGATCAAGTTCTCACCGCTGGAGAGCTTTATCACTTAAATCATTCATCAGAGTCCTGATGCTGAATCAAACAAACCTACCTCAAATACAAGCCTACTTCAAATAAAGACCTGGTGGTCTCCCGTTCTCTCTCAGTAAACCTCATCCTGCTGTCTCCTCTGTGTTCATGTGTTTCTCAGACTTAAGCTGTGTTTGTGTGTTTCTCAGACTTCAGGTGTGTTCATGTGTTTCTCAGACTTCAGGTGTGTTCATGTGTTTCTCAGACTTCAGGTGTGTTCATGGGGAAGACGTGTGCTCACTCTTCATGCTTTCAGGTGTGATTAAAGGTTAAACTGAAACACGACTCATCCTGTCTCTGTGTGACCCTCTCTGTCTGATCCTGTCTCTGCAGCATCCTCCTCTTCATCACCATGAGCTTCTTCTCTGGTCCGTCCGGTCCTCCAGGCTGCACCAGCATCCAGGAGCAGAGAGACCGCTGGGAGAGGAAACGCAGCCGGACGGCCAAAGAGCTGGTTCAGACGGAGCAGAGATACTGTCAGCAGCTGGAGCTGATCAGCACGGTGAGAGACGGGAGGACCAGGGTCACATGCTTTTAAATGCAGTTTATATGTACTGTATTTAAATGCTTATGTTCTGTTTAGACTAACGTTACTCACTGTTTGTCTGCCTCATGGTTTCATGGGATCAGGTTAGTCTTTACTCACCTGTAGGTCAGTGATGATCTGACTGTAGTCCTGGGATCAGATCCACGTTGTGCAGGTTCAGCTCCTCTGTGTTTATAATGATGATGTTGGAGAAACATCCTTTATATAATCATCATAAACACTCAGAGAGTCAAAAGTCTGCGTGCTTCAGTCTATGTTTGACGTTCATTCAGTGATGAAGAGTTTTCTCCTCTTCTTCAACATGAAGCTCCTCTCTCTGTCCTCGTGTTGTCAGACTGAACGTAGCCTTCGCGCTCCTCTTCCTCCCCGTGGAGAGAACCGACTTCTCCTCCCTCGGCTGCAGACTCATTTCTCCACAATTACTCAGCCTCCGCCCGCTCGCTCCAATTAGGAGTCATTTTTAGGCCTAATGCACATTCAATTTGCTAATCCCATTTTCACTTCAAATGACTTGAGACCGGCACAGCTGTCGCTTCATTGTGAGAGCAGCATCCTAATGTACTCTGCTCATTCGTACAGTTCTGTAGGATGTTAGGGCTCTTTAGTGTGGCCTGTCTGTACATCTGTTCTTTGAGAGTCTTGATAAATGAAGATTTAACTCTGCTCTTTCTTATTAACACAAAGAAGTAACTGTGCTCTTTCTTATTAACACAAAGAAGTAACTCTGTGCTCTCTGCTTCCTGGCAGTACTTTGTGGAGATCTTGAAGGCCAAAGGAACCCTGAAGCTGGACGTTAGAGAGAGCATCTTCAGCTCAATTAAAGCCATCCATTCAGTGAATCAGTGAGTATCCTCTGAATAATTTAAACAATAGCTCTGGAGATGAGCGCGTGGAGGAGAGGAGGATTAAAAATGCAGCGCAGATAAACTCTTGGTTTAGCACATCAGCCTCTTATCTTCTGCATTAGCAGCTCTAACGATGCTGTGCTTCACTGCAGAGGTGATCTGCTCCCCGTGGACACGTTAAGGCATATCAGGTGTGCTTACTGCAGGTGGTATCAATGTTAAAGAACATTATCGTTACTAAAGAACATCCATGAACTCTGTTTGCCCAGCTGACCTGCTGCTGAACATCTCGGGGGCAGAACTCAGAGTCAGACAGATTGTGGTCTCTGCGTATCTCTTTGGACCAGCATTGATCTTTCTGTCTGTGCGGTGAAACCAGCATCTCAGAGTGAGCTGCAAAGACTTCAGAAAGTTTGGCTTTATAAATAAAAGGCTGATGTTTGAAGAGGGAACGTCTATAAGTCAATAAAATACAAACATACTGTAGGAGTCCTGGAGGAGTTTCAAAGATGAGACTTTGATCGTCTCTGTGTTCAAAATAACAGTTTAAAATCTCTCTGTATTTATCAAAGCTCATCCACGTTACTCTGACCTGAACGGCCTCTGAAGCATCTCAGAAATATGAATTCAACTCAGTCAATCATGTGTTCATGTGTTCATGTGTTTATAAACCGACCTGAGCTATCGATCAGTTCTGTCTCCCGTCAGAGAGGTTTTTGAAAAGTTAGTGGCTGTAAAAAATAACAGAATACCTGACAGTGAGTTTAAGAGGAGAAGAGACAGACTGAGCTCTGATTGGTCTGATTAGTTTTGTTCTTCTGACTCTGAAAAATCTAATTTCTTGGAATTGCACCTCTGATTTGTTGGTTTCCTGTAGCTCTGTGCTGTGATTGGTTGAATTTATCTGATAGATTCTCTTCTGTCAGACTGATTGGAGGCAGTCTTCCTGCAGCTCTGGTCCTGAGCTCTGATTGGTTGGTTTCTTGTACTTCTGTTCTCTGACTGGTCTGATCCCTCTCTTCTCTGTGGAGCTGAATGGAAGCAGTCTCCCTGCAGCTCTGCATCAGTTGAGTCCTAAGTTAGGGAGTTATGTCGTCACTAAACTGTACGCTGAAACGGTTGAGTTTGTAACGCAAGTTGTGTCGTTGTTTGGTGTCACCACAGAGTTGCGAGGTTCATCTTCACTAGGAGACTGTAACGTCCAAACTCATCTAAATAATGTCGCAGATATGACGTTTTCACTCAGTTTGGCCAATCAGTGATCAGTTTTTTCTTAATGATGTGTTTAAGTGATAACTCCCGTTAACCTCATAGCATCTGAATAAGCCAACGGAAATCATAACTGCTGTAACTGCCGTTAATCTACAAACAGAAACATAAAGGTAAAATATGACACATCATGTTGATATGGTGATAATTAATCTAAGTGTAAAATAGCAACAGTGACATCTAGTGGTGAAATATATCATGAACTACAACATACGGTACGTTAATATAACGGTACTCTAATGTTGTGCAGATATACAGTAATTATCTCTGTTCGTGGGAAACTAAAGTGTGAGTTAAGATCAGAGTCATCGTACGTTTGTTCTTGTGTTCTTGTTCATTTAATCTAACACAGAGAGCGTGTTGTCGACCCATCACAGCTAGATGATCTCTGCTTCTCCTCATCCTTCAAATGATCCTGTCTTTGAAAACAGAGCACCATGAGAGGCCGGTCTGTAACAGAGGACTTTACTCAGAGCGAGTCAAAGTGTCAAATTTAAGATGTAACTTATGCTAACGTTGGAACTATCTCAGCTTGAGCAACGCCCAAAAGTTTAGAGATAGAAAACTCAATACTGAATGAGACAGTACGTTCAAGCTAGGCTACGTTTGAACTTACGCACAGCTAGTACAACCCAGTACTGGTTCTGAGCTCTGATTGGTTGGTTTCCTGTAGTTCTGTCCTCTGATTGGTTGATTTCCTGTAGTCCTGCCCTCTGATTGGTTGGTTTCCTTTAGTCCTGAGCTCTGATTGGTTGGTTTCCTGTAGTCCTGTGCTCTGATTGATTGGTTTCCTGTAGTTATGTCCTCTGATTGGTTGGTTTCCTGTAGTTATGTCCTCTGATTGGTTGGTTTCCTGCAGTCCTGAGCTCTGATTGTTCAGTTTCCTGTAGTCCTGAGCTCTGATTGGTCTGATCCCTCCCTCCTCTCTCCTCTGAATGAAGGCAGTCTCCCTGCGGCTCTGGTCCTGGGCTGAGCTGACAGACTCTCTCTCACTCTGGTGTTCAGGATGAAGAGTGAAGTATGAATTACACGGTGTGATGTGTTGGATAAATGGTTCCCTGGTTCCCATACATCTTCATTATGAGCTCCTTATTGAATCAATGTGTGAAACATAATGGAAGCAGTCCATTTAAAGAGCTCCTCAGAGAGTCTGTGTGTTCAAGCTTGGTGATTGATTATAGATCCTCACGTTTCCTCTTCACTGAGGGCCTCTGATATTAGATTTACATGAACTCTGTGTGACAGAAGAACGGATTATAAAAGAGGTGATAATTAGCTCTGATTGATACGTAGAGACTTCCTCATCAATCTGTCATGCTCACATCCAGAGAGCTGTGAGTCAGAGAGAGAGAGAGGAGGAGTAATAAAGGAGGGGTAGATGTGTTGATGGAGTTTCTCTCTCTGACTCCAGTTTTATACCTATGTCAGAGAGGAGAGAGGGATGACTCCACACCTCTGTTTAGAGATCAGTCTCATAAGTATCATCTATAGACTTTTTATAAATGGACGTAGTATCCGTGATGCTCCCATCTGTTTCTGAAGCGTTGTTTTGAGGTCAATCTTCGGCGGCAGCGATAATGCTGCTGTCGAGCGATTGTGACGTAAAGAGACGGGCTTTGAGCCTCTTAGCCAACAGCTACAGTGTTCCCGCCTGTCAATCAAGGCAGCTGTGCCTCTCATTTGGAGACTCGTAATCTCAATATTTTAGAAATTACGTTTACGAAAAATAATTCATCCCCGTACAGTGTGTGCCGATCAAGAAATGAGTTATCCAGACTACACTCGTCTTTTGTACTAGGCTGTAAACATGTTTATTTCTGCTGTAAAGATCGTCTTTTTTGAATTGGTGTGTATGTGGTTTCTGGTACTTCTGGAGCCAGCCTCAAGCAAATCCTCGATGAACTGCGGTTTTTAGCATTTCAGCATTGGACTCATATTCTTAGACTGGAGGCTGCCGCTTGGTATCACCTGAGGCAGGGTAACACGTTCACGTAAGTACTTCACAGCTTTGTTTATGTACCACTCTACCTTGATCCCAGACCCACCTAGGTCCCAGACTTACCTCACTGCTTGACTTAACTTGGTACAAGACTAAACTTGGTCCCAAACTTACATAAGTCGCATTCCCCCTGGTCCCAGACTCACTTTGGGCCAAAACGTACCTTTGTCCCAGATATAACTTGGTTCCAGCCTTACCTTGGTCCGAGACTTACCCTGGTCCCAGACTCACTTTGGTCCTGGACTTACCTTGGTTCCAGACTTACCTTGATCCCAGACCCACCTAGGTCGCAGACTACCCCTGGTCCCAGACTCACTTTGTGCCAAAACGTACCTTTGTCTCAGATATAACTTGGTTCCGGCCTTACCTTGGTCCGGGACTTACCCTGGTCCCAGACTCACTTTGGTCCTGGACTTACCTTAGTTCCAGACTTACCTTGGTCCCAGATTCACCCTGGTCCCAGACTCACTTTAATCCAAGACTTACCTTTGTCCCTTACTTACCTCTCTCCCTGACTGACCTTGGTCCCAGACTCACCTTGGTTCCAGACATACCTTGGTCCCAGACTCCCCCTGGTCCCAGACTCACTTTGGGCCAAAACATACCTTTGTCCCAGATATAACTTGGTTCCAGCCTTACCTTGGTCCGAGACTTACCCTGGTCCCAGACTCACTTTGGTCCTGGACTTATCTTGGTTCCAGACTTACCTTGGTCCCAGATTCACCCTGGTCCCAGACTCACTTAAATCCAAGACTTACCTTTGTCCCTTACTTACCTCTCTCCCTGACTGACCTTGGTCCCAGACTCACCTTGGTTCCAGACATACCTTGGTCCCAGAATCACCTTGGTCCCAGACTTTCCTTGGTTCCATACATACCTTGGTCCCAGACTTGTTTTGGTCCCAGCCTTACCTCGGTCCCAGGCTTACCTAAGTCCAAGAATTACCATGGTTCAAGATTACTTTGGTCCCAGACTTACCTTTTCCCCAGACTCAACTTGGTCCCGGACTTAGCTTGGTCCTAGGCTTACCTTGTTCCCAGATTTACCTTGGTCCAGGTTTTACCTTGGTTCCAGACATACCTGGTCTGAGACATACCTTGGTCCCAGATGTACCTTGGTTCCAGACTCACCTTGGTCCCAGACTTACCTTGGTCCCAGAGTCACCCTGGTTGGACCTGCGTTTTTCAATTCTGGATCAGAGAGGTTGTTACTCCTTGAATTCTTTAGCAGGTCTCTGAATCCTGACTCGCTGTAAAGCAGAAACTCTCTTCGTTGTTGCAGCATGTGATGGATCTGTGATGGCTCTGTGATGGCTCTGTGATGGCTCTGTGATGGCTCTGTGATGGATCTGTGATGGAGGAGTGTCAGAGCGGACGTTTATTCACTGGATGCTTCTGTCTTTATTTACTGAAGCAGAGAGCACGGGGAGTAGGGATGGGAATTTACCGTAATCCTTGTAATCGATTACTCGAATTTCCTAATGAACGATTACTCGAGTACTCACAATTATTATTATTTTTTAACCATAAATAAAAATAGATAAATAAAAGGCCGTGGGACACGGACCTACCAGACCAGAATTGTAGTAAGTTCTGCTGCCTTTTCTTCAGACATTTTTTCCACTCTCGTAGTTGTTGTTCTCTTTGATGGTAGCTTGTACTCCGGCTTGACTAACGCGATCAGCTCTTTGAAGCCTTCTCCTTCCACAAAACTTAATGGGAGCATATCTCCAGTTACCATTTTGGTTATTATCAGGCTAATCTTCTCCGCTCTGGTTTCATCACAACGACGTGTGCTAACAGGGCGAGCAAAAGACTTGATGTGAGACTGCCTGTTATCTGTCTCCGCTGTTTTCTCCTTATGCTTTAAGCGTATGTGGTTAAGCATCAAACTAGTATTTCTATGGTATGTAAGTTTAATGCCACATATCTTGCACTGCTCATTAACTTCATAGTTTTTTCGAAGCGCTTCCAGACATCACTTTTTATAACTGACATGCCGCAGGTGTCGCAGACGGCTCTGTGTTTGTTGTGCTTTCGCTTTCGGTTGAATGACGTGTTCCTAGAGAGTTGCCGTAGCTGCCGTAAAACAGTTGTTTTTGCTGAAATCTGGCTCGGTGTGTTCTAAAGCTGAAGCCGTGGCCGGAGAAGTCAAACGTTTATATCCCGTTAATTATTTTCCTACCTAGTATATTTAGTTAGGCGAAAACAAAAAGCACATGGTCACACATGTAACACTGTATGATTATCTTGCCAGGTGTGCGAATAACAAAATACTATTCGAATAATGGGGTCAACGGCGAGTACTCGAGTACTCAAGTAATTGTACCCATCCCTAACGGGGAGCGGAAGGAATGAATCCAGCTTTCATTAAGCTTTTTTTCCCTTACATAAGAAACACAGATGAGGACACATCGACATTCAACACAAATCATTCAGAGACAAGCAGGACCATTATTCACAGCTGCTGACATGACAAGCAGGAATCACACTCTTCAAAGAGCAGGCAGTGAATCCAGAGAGGAAGAGGAGGAAGAGGAGGAAGAGGCAGAGGATGAGGAGGTGTAGCAGGAGCAGGAGGAGGTCATTATGAGAGCAGGTCCAGTCTGAGAGGAGCTCACTCTGCTTTTCTCTTATCAGTGATTGTTGTGTTTGTGCATGCCGTCAGTAATCTTCATGTTTTTGTCCGGATGATTAGTATTCGTGTGTTCAGGCCGTCCTGTGATGAAGGCTCCTCGGCCTGGATTGTTTGGTGGAGGTTGTATCTGCCCCAGATGTCGCCGCTGCTCAGAATTAATGTGGATTAACGTGGCTAGCGCTGAATGCTAATGTTATCTCCTCCTGCCGCTGATGGCCAGACAATTTAATTGCTGCGAAGAAAGTATAAAAATTGTAATCCATAATTTCATATTTATCATAATAGCCCGCGGCAGAGAGAGGGGGAAAAACGGAAACCGAGTTTTTCCCGCCCTTTGCCCTCGTTAGAAGTGTCGGCTGCTCCTGCATCTCCTGATTATGAACAGAGGCTACCTTAGTGCACAACTTCATTAAAATCTATTTAAATCAACTTCAGCTGCAAAGTGCTCCTTCTTCTTCTTCTTCTTCTTCTTCTTCCTCTTCGTCTTCCTCAGCGTGTTCGAGCACAAGTCTCTGGGAACATCATTAGAGAGGAAGAGGAATGCGTGCGTGTGTGTGTGTGTGTGTGTGTGTGTGTGTGTGTGTGTGTGTGTGTGTGTGTGTGTGTGCGTGTGTGTGCGTGCGTGCGTGTGTGTGTGTGTGTGTGTGTGTGTGTGTGTGTGTGTGTGTGTGTGTGTGTGTGTGTGTGTGTGTGTGTGTGTGTGTGTGTGTGGTACTTCCTCTAAGTTTGGATAACAAGCTCCTTCACGAGTGTCAACACCCCCAGCCAATCGCCTGCGTGTTACTGTAATGTGCCTGACAGGCTGAACGGCTGCTCTTCCTCGCCTTCATCCTCTTGTTTTGTTCCTGAGTTCAGCGGGCGTGCTCTCACTACAAAGTGGCCCCCGGTGCCCTGAAGGTAGACCCACCGTCTGGGTCCCGGTAAATACGACACCCGCAGGGAGAGGCCTTCAAATGACACTACAGAGAAGTCCCATTAACGGGGAAGCAATCCTCTGAACTCTGCTCAGCCTCCGCTCTGCCTCTAAACATGTGAGTGTTTGGTGAAAACGATGCTTCAGATGTGATCTCGGCTGTTTGAGCGCCTTCCTTCCACTGATGCGGAGCAGCAGAGCGCTCAGGCGGTAATGAGCATTAGCTTAAAGTCCGACCCGTTTGACTGCAGGCTAAATGCTCAGTGGGGGGCACATAGAGAGGAGCGTGTCAAAGGTCTGATGCACCAAAATAATACCACCCAGTCTGAAGTAGTTTCCTCTGCCGTCGTGTCCTGAGTGAGTAGAGAAACTCAGAGATGAAGTCTGAGTGCTTCAACAAAGACTGACGGTAATTATCACGCCGCAGTTTCACAGATGTGTTCGTGAACAGGGAAGTAACAGTTTCTCATGAGGCCGTTCAAAATCAGAGAGAGGAAAAATGAATATTCATTTATTTTTAAACAGCAGGGGGCACTATCTGCCTCGGCTTTATGTCGTTTTTATTTTTTTTGTTGATTTATGTATGTATTATGTATTGATAGGAAAGCTGGAGAGAGACAAGGGGAGCAGAGAGTGAGGGAGACATGCAGCAATTTGTAGAGGTCGGTAGTCTGACACGGGACTTCCACCAGATCCGTGTCCGGTCCGTCTTTGATCCGCTGCGGTCCGGCTCCGCGTGCTCTCTTCCGTCAACACCCACCGGTTGCGTCTTCATAACACAGCACGGAGCAGGACCGCAGGACCGCCGGACAGATGGAGTCATGTGACCGAGGTTGTCCCACGGCAATCACTGAGTCAAGGATTCTCCTCCTCCACTCCTCATCCATGTTGTCTTTATCAGCCTCTGAAAACCTCTGACTTGATGACTGCAGGAATTTGGCCTTAACTCAGGGGTTCCCAAACTTTATCATGCCAAGGCCCCCCAAACAGCATTAGCTTCTGGCCAGGGACCCCCTTTGCGAACCCACATACAATGCTTCAAAATATGTAAAGAAACATCAACTTTTAGAATTTTTTTTTACCTTTATTCACTTTTCAATAATTATTACATTCGTTTTAGCATAGGAAATGTTTAACAAACGTGTATTCAGCACTGCATATTCCCACTGAATAATAAACTTTTCATCAAACTGTTGACAGATAAGAACAGAACAAAAGAAATGCCACGAGAATCCCACAATTACGGCAGTTTGCGTACGTTCAATCAGGACAAATGGTTATAACATTATTAAAACAAAAAAATTATATTCAATTTTTTTCCCTTCCCTCCAATTTTCTGTGGCCCCTCTGGCGGCCCTCACTTTTAAAAACCCCTGGTCTAACCTGTAACCGCTGTGACGAGGACTATAAGCTCTGTATATGGAGTACTGTCCTCTACTGTAGGCCAACAGCGCCCCATTCCATGGATGTTTGATGTTGACTTCAGTGTGTGGATACACATCTGTAGGTGTAAGATTTAAAGATGAGATCTCAGAGTTGTAGATCTAGTTTTGTGAATAATTTTAATGATAAAGTTTTTATTTTCTGTTTGAGATGAATCCTTTGGACTAATCTAAAACTTAAATCTTCAAACACTTCATATGATCATGACTGATTCAAAACCGGTCCTCAGCACATCGTTTGTGTTTTGCACTACATCAACTCATGTCTCACTCAGCGGTAAGAAAACACCAAAACATTATCATAGTGAAAGTTAAAAACACAAACAAACATGACTATTGTTAGTACTCACAACTTTCATTATCCAGTTGTACTGGTGACACGATATCAGGAGAAAAGTTATAATACATACATTTTCCTTATTTTTCCTATAAATACTATATTTTACTAAATGTCATTAATTATTCTGCTTGTCAGAGCCCCCGTGGTGAGAGCTTTTTAGATTCTGATTCGGACTACAGTCCTGAGCAAAGCACCTCATCGGGTCAGAGGGGACAGGCCCGAGGTCGAGTGAGAGGGGCAGTCAGTAGAGTCAGGGGAAGCAGAGGCAGGGGATGGGGACTTGGAGTGCACGCCGGGGAAATGTACGCGCAGGAGGCGGGCAGAACGGCAGAACGGGATTTGATTGGTTTCATAAATTGGACCCTAAAGGCAGGGATTCATTGGTGTTTTCCCAGGTTTACTCCGGCTTTAGATGGCGGGTTTTTTCCTGCTATTTTTTAAAAACACATTATGTATTGATTACCATCAGGACGTAAAGTTCATTTTAACCAGTATAACAAAAAGTGTATCTAAACTGACTACCAACCCCAGCTTTAACCTGAATGAACTAAGATGCTCACAGGATTTATTCCTTGTTTGAAGGTGAAAATAAATGAGCTGCATTAATAAAATGATGCCTTGAGTTTGCCTCTGTGATTCAGCTTTAGTTCAACAGTTTAATCAGGTGTTTTGTTTCCTCTCATAATGAAATAGATTTTATTTCTCTTCATCAGAGATTTTAAATCATCATTACGTGTCAGTCATTAGATAAACGTGGTGACTCAATGATACAGCTCTCTGCTCTCACTAACAGCTCAGTTACCTGTGTGAAACTGACTTAAAGACTTAAAATATATATATTAAGGAGACTCCAGCACTGCTGTATGTACTGACAGGTAGATTCTAAGTTAATTCATCCCTGATCTGAACCTTTCCCCTCCATCAGGTGAAGAATAGCTGATGGAGGAGCTCTTTAAACATTAGATAGATCTGAATGAAGAGTCTCTCTCTCTCTCTCTCTCTCTCTCTCTCTCTCTCTCTCTCTCTCTCTCTCTCTCTCTCTCTCTCTCTCTCTCTCTCTCTCTGTCTCTCTCTCTCTCTCTCTCCTCTCTCTCTCTCTCTCTCTCTCTCTCTCTCGTTGCAGGTCTCTCCTGGTCCACCTGGAGAACGGATACTTTGGGCGAGGCTTCGATCAGTTCTGTCCTCACCTGAACCTCTACAACACCTACGTGGACAACATCTACAACTCCAGCAAAGTGCTGCGGGTGAGACTGAGAGAGTAAACGTCACGTTGTGAGGGACTAGGGTTGTGAAGGGGTGGAAAGTTTCTGGGGAATTTCCATTGGAAGTTAAGCTGGGGAATTTTGAAAATATTCCAAATTGGAAACTTTCCCTTGGGAATTATGGGAATTTATGGGAATTAATTGGGACTTGTGGGTAAATTAATGGAAAGGTATCATATCCAAGCTTAAATATTTGTGTGTTATAAGCAGAAATCCATCCAAAATAGTACAATTAACAGATTTATTTGTAAGTAGAACTTTATCAAGTGTAAAATATTTTATAGAACTATCAGCTCTTTCATTGAAGAACAAAAACATGAATGTTAAGTTAAATATTACTCATCCCCCCGACCCAACCCATTCAAAAATTAACAAAAATGCGATCCCAAAAAAGTCCCATTCAACATGCAAATGAAAAAGCATCTTCCCTCAAACTTCTGAAACCTTGCCTCTGCAGGATTCTAGAACTTATCTGTGTATGTGATGGAGGAATGCACAGTGCATGTAGGGGGCGTGGTCTCCCTGCAGTAAGCAGTGTGCTATGTGCATGTGATTGAGGATACATTGATATTCAACTGTACTTGTATGAAATCTGGTTGTTTTAGTCAGGATTATGCTAAAATATATTTTCCCCAACTATATTTAAGTTCCCTATTAAGAGCCAACCTTCAATTATTTCCATGGAAAGTTTCCAACTTTGAAAATTCACAGAATTTTGCAACCTTATGGGAGGCTATGCAGAGGTTAAAGGTTAACGATGGCTGAGGTCAGGGTTCCTCAGGTGTTCTTTGTGTAAAGGGTTCCTCACAGTGAAATCAGATACGTTCTGTTAGATGCTCCCTCCGCTCTGATGTCTGATTCTTTGTTCCTGAACATACATTTCTCTCTCTATCTGTGTTATATAAGCTCCCTCTGTTCCTGTCAGATATACTGTATATATATACTCTCTATCTGCGCTCTGAACACAGCAACCATGTTTATTTTGATAACTGACAGCACTGAGATGATCAGGACTCCTCGGCGTGTTGACACATACTTGTGCTAACACGATGTGCAGATGCATATTTAATGACATGTGCGCGCTCTGCTGCAGCACACCAGAGGGATCCTTCTGTTTGTCAGGCAGAGAGGATCCACAGAGTGACATGACACTCACAGGTCCACACAGTCTGTGACATGCTCATCATCACCCACTCTGTAACCTGCATGCTAATACTGTTCGCTAAATCTGCAGCTAGCTCTCAGAGAGTCCAGATCTCCTCAGTCTGTTAGCGTGTCTTGATCCTGCAGATCAGCTGATAATCACAGAGCAGCATGTCCATCATGAAGAGACGAGCAGACTCTTTCTTTAAGTGTCAACAGAAGGAACGAGGGGAGAGACCTGCAGAAGTCTTTCATCCAACTGTGTTTAATGTGATCTGAATGTGGACGTTGTTTTTTAAGATGTGTTCTAAGTCAGAGAACTCATCCCTGACCTTCAACTTGTCTTTAAGAATCTCTACATGTAAATAAACTGTCTCCGTTTCCTGCGTGTCTCAGATCCAGCTGAATAAGAACAAAGCCTTCAGACGGTTCAAGAAACTTCAGGAGGATCGTCCGGAGTTCAACGAGCAGAGACTAGAGGACTTACTTCAGCTCCCTGTTCTGAGGATCGACCAGTAAGTCTTCTCTCTTTAAGGGTTACGTTTGACCTTCATCGACAGGACAGGTGAGAGCACCAGGTGGTCTCAGGTCTGGAGCTGAACCAGAGACCAGGTGGAATCTTTCTGTATGTTTTAGAGTAACTTAATGACCTATTTCCCTGGTTCCACCTTTAAGGTCTTCTAATGCTGTCTGAGGTCATGTTTTAAAGATCTCAGGTAAAAGTTCAGGAAGTCTTCATGCTGCCGGACGGCCCAGAACTTCCTCTTAGCTGTGTTCGGCTCCTGACGATGACATGAGGACAGACAGCAGTCTCATAACCTCATAGCTGATCTCATGATGATTGAACCTTTGTGTATCGTCCTGTAAGCTCCTTCAGAAGCACGAACGAGGCTGGTGTAGAGGAACCTTGTGCATTTCAACCAGAAGTTCCAGGAACTTTCAGTCCCCAGAACTACTCTTCCAGGAACTTAATGGTTCCTGTGGCCCGTTGTCGTCTGTGTTTCAATCATGGGCTGAAGTCCAGGGAAGATTATTGAAATCAGGCCAAAAACAAATTAATGTTGCGACACCAACAGACCAGTTGAGGGCAGTAAGAGAGAGACAAAGGTCATTCAAAAAGATGACACCATAGAAGCAGATGGACAGGCTGACATCATTATGAGCGATGCTATAGTTAGCCTGTTAGCATGAAGGAGATTCCTCTTGTGCTGCTTTTGATCGTGCTTTATTACAGATGGATTCACTGAATCAACTCTTGAAAGGAGACGAGCGCGAGCGGCAAAGCCGTTTCAACATGTCAGAGATGGACCGGTGTTTCAGTGTAAACAGTGACCTTGTTAACTGGAGACTTTCACCACATTAGTGAAACATTATAAAACACACAGAGAGAGCACACACTCTACAGACACACACACCTCCTCTGGATGAAAACTCAGAGTTTATATTGTATTTTGATTAAACATTATTTTAAAGAAAATCTTATTGAGCCTTCATGTCTGGAACAAAGACTCCTCTGTTCCAGCACAGGGTGCAGGCTGGACTCTAATATAACATACAAACATCTGTGTTTCTTATCCAGGAGTTTTGTTTTATATGTTTGAGTTTTGTGAATCAAAGTTAAACTTCTGTATCATGTCGCCTCTGAAGTCTGAAGTCAGTGATTCTCACTTTCTGTCAGTCCCCGCTCAGAGACGTTTGAGCTGCAGCGTTCAGAGAACGATGGAAGAAATGAAGAAGCACAACGATAATCTACCTGAGATTATTGAACTCTTAATGAATATAATAACTCCATATTTAAACCTGCTCTTCATCCTGAGTCTTCATCATCTTCAGTTTGTTAGGGATAATTGAATAAAGCTGTGAGACGGTCGGTGTCAGCTCTGGATGTTCTTACAGAGAGACGCTCGGAGAGTAACGTGAAGTGTTGTTTCAGACAGTTTAGATAAATCTGTCTCTGTGGAGGAGTTTCAGTGATCCTGTCTCAGAGCTGTGCTCGGGTCACTTCTCTTCCTCTGTCCTGTGATGTTGTTCCTCCTCTGCTCACCTGCTGCAGGAAACTGTGTGACAGATGTAATGATGATTTCTGTTGGTCGTGTCCATGAGTCCTCCAGCTGTCAGCTCCTCCTCTCTGTGTGTGTGGTGTCGTCTCATGCGGTCCTGATCCGGTTTGTTAATTAGTGAACAAGAGGAGAGACGGGCTGAAGCGTGTTTTCTGATGAAGCAGATATCATGACAGAGGTTTATCAAGCTGCCTGTTTTATCTTAATTAGTTCCTCCTACGTTTCATCTCTCCAGATGTACAGTCGTATAAACGTGACATCCGTCTATCAGCACAGAGACGCTTCTGTGAGCTGAACCTTCACCGGAACATCTGAGACTGAGCGTCTCATTTATCTCATTTATCTTTTCTTCCTCCTCCTCCACGTCTTCATCACGTCTCCTCTGTTTCACTGTTTGTATGGAAGAATCTGCAGCTTTCAGACGACACTCCAACTAATCCTGGTACAGCAGAACAGCAGAACAGCAGAACATGAGAGCATCAGAACATCAGGACAACAGAACAGCAGAACATCAGAACATCAGAACATCAGAACAGGAGAACAGGAGAACAGCAGAACAGATCAGAACCTCAGAACAGCAGAACAGCAGGAAAGCAGAACATCAGGACAACAGAACAGCAGAACATCAGAACATCAGAACAGAACAGGAGAACAGGAGAACAGATCAGAACCTCAGAACAGAACATCAGAACAGAACATTAGAACAGAACATTCGAACATCAGAACAGCAGAACATAGAAACATCAGAACAGAACATCAGAACAGAACATCAGAACAGAACATCAGAACAGAACATTAGAACATCAGAACAGTAGAACATAGGAACATCAGAAAATCAGAACAGAACTCTGACCTGTTTGTCTTTGACATGAGAGGATGAGGGTCATCAGACTGCTGCTGATAGATCTTAATATTTGCGTGTCTTAAGGACAGAGAGCTCCTCTCTGAGTCTCAGCAGACTCCTGTCTGTGTTAGTGTGAGCGTGTCTCCTCCACAGAGCCGGCCTGATGTACTTTTTATCTCTCTAATAGGCTGATGCTTGTATGAGCAGGCTGACCGCTGGTGTACATGACTGACAGATAATTCCCCTTCCTCTCCTTCCTCCCGTCATCATCATCATCATCATTGATTAGTCTGACGCTGTGGCTGAAGCTCAGGAGACTCCAGGGACGTGTCTAATTGTGTGATGATTTTAAGTGGCACGGCTGGATAATCATCTCCGGCCGGCTCCTTATCTCGTTGCAGCTCGGCGGCGGGGAATCGCAGGAAATTGTTGTCACTTATCGCCGCTCAAGGATGATGGATGGCGAGTGGGGCTGGAGTGAGGATACTTATGTTGCTGCTGGGGGAGGAATAAAATCATTGCCTTTATTAAGTGGCATTCAGTGCAGTCCTCCCTGCTGAGATCTCCATTATGACAGTGATGGAGTCTCAGGCTGATTGTTGGAGTGAATAGCAGCCGTCTCTGCCTGTACAGCCCTGTTTGTGTCCATAATAGAGATGCAGCTCTTGTAGCGACGGCAGAAATTGGAGGCCTTGGGTAAATATACTCTGAGCTGAGCCGTTTTATTCTGCATTCACACGGATCACCAGAGACCTCACGGCTCAGATTAACAACCAGACTTTAACCAAAACATGTTATTACTGCTGTTTAAAGCGTCGAGAGATTACAGCATTCATGACCTCTCCTTTAAACACTCGCTCTAAGGGTTCATATCTGAGGACGTTAATGTTTCAGGAAATATGACCTAACCTCAGACAACATCGAATGACTGAGACTTGTTTATAAGAAACAGATGCCTCTCTGCAGATATATTCCAGCTGTGTGGTCCGTGTTTGTGTAGCTTAGTCATATTTGACGACAGTTCGTGTTTGTGTCGTATAGTTTAGTCGTAATTTGATGACAGTTTGTGTTGTATACTTTAGTCTTAATTTGACGACAGTTTGTGTTGTGTAGTTTAGTCGTAGTTTGACGACAGTTTGTCGTGTAGTTAGTTGTAATTTGATGACAGTTTGTTTCGTGTAGTTTAGTCGTAATTTGACGTCAGTTTGTGTTTGTGTCGGTGTAGCTTAGAAGTCATTTCACAACATTAGATGGGGTTGTAGTTTGTGTTTGTGTCAGTTTAGTTTAGTCATTATTTGACGACAGTTTGTGTCGTTTAGTTTACTTTTAATTTCACGAACGTTTTTGTGTGTTTTGTGTAATTTAGTCGTGATTTGACGACAGTTTGTGTTTGTGTTGTGTAGTTAAGTCGTAGTTTGACGACAGTTTGCGTTTGTTTCGTGTAGTTTAGTTGTAATTTGACGACCGTTTATGTTTGTTTCGTGTAGTTTAGTCGTAATTTGACGACATTTTGTGTTGTGTAGTTTAGTTGTAATTTGACGACCGTTTATGTTTGTTTTGTGTAGTTTAGTCGTAATTTGACGACAGTTTGTGTTGTGTAGTTAAGTTGTAATTTGACGACTGTTTGTGTTTGTTTCGTGTAGTTTCGTGTAGTAATTTGACAAAATCAGACAAGTTGTAGTTTGTGTTTGTGTTGGTGTAGTTTAGTCGTAATTTGACGACATCAGACAGGTTGTAGTTTGTGAATGTATCGGTGTAGTTTAGTAGTAATTTCACGATATCAGAAGGGTTATAGTTTGTGTTTGTGTTGGTGTAGTTTAGTCGTAATTTGACGACAGTTCGGACGTGTTTTCTTCTTGTTCTCAGCTTGGACCCATTATGACAGTTTGTCTCTTTGAGCGTCTGCGTGTGAAGCAGCTTCAGGCGGACAAACACACGTTCCGGTGTGTGTTGTGCGGTGGAGTGGACTTGTGTAAAGGCCGGGCCTCCGCAGAGGTCTGGGGGTCAGTGTCAGACCTGTTGAGGATTAAGAAGTGTGCGTTCTGAACCGTCCGTGCTGGGTTTAGTCTTTTCTTTGTCAGGACAGTTGTAATCGAGTTCTTTATATGCTCAGGTAGTTCCATCATCTTCAGCAGCTGAACACGGAGACGCTCCTCCAACACGAGGTCACTCTCTGATTAATCCTTTAGAAACCAGCTCTGAGATGGAGCTGTGCTGAGTGGCTCCTCTCAGAGCGCAGGTACCCTGTTGAATATTTGTGTTAAACTGTCAGGCGACCCTGTGGTTCAAGGATGACTCTGAATGAATCAAAGAGCTGGATCACGGCAGACTGTGTTGACCCTTAAGGCAGAGCAGACACTTCACTGCTGAGAACACAGAGCTGAGACTCTCAGTTCACCTGATGATACAGGTTTACTAATGAATCCATGTCCACGTAACAAGCACCGCTCTTTTTAAATAATATTCATAATAAAGCTTTGAATCTTCCTCTTCATCATATTCCTGGTTTTAAAAATACTCCTCATAATGTTGCTGCCCTCACAGGTCAGCGTGTGGAAGTAAATGTTGGTTAAACACTGTGAAAGCATCAGATTTAAGTCTGCAAACATCAGAGGGAGGAAACGTTGGAGGACACGACTTCATTCATCTCTTTAAAACCTGAGAGGGGACACGGACGTACATTGAGGGCAGGGACAGGAGGGGATGAAAGAGACCTCCTCCTGTGATTAGTTTTATTTAAACTCATTCATTAAAAAGTATTGATGGATTTATCATGTTGGGGGTAAAGAGTCTCCAATCTGAACTGGCTACGGTCTTTGTGAGATCGAGCACAGATAGATGTAGTCGGATCATAGGAATATAAATCGATACACAAACAGCAGCACGGTGAGAGACAGAAGTACAGGGCAGACTGACCAGCTGCTCTGGGAAAATAAATACTTGGAGGAAGAGGTGTCCCGATATAACTTTTTCACTTTACTGATACGATACCGATATTGCAGCCTTGAGTTCATCGGCATGAATCATACATACTTTTATTACTTATTTTGTAGAATGGAATGTTAGAAAGGCTTGATCAAGTGATATTACTCAAACAGAGAACAATTAATAAAACAATTTGTGTAATATCTGAAGTTAAATGATTTAGCCTCTAGGCCCCTCGTTTTTGTCATGAAAAAAAATCAGTCGTAGCGTAATAAATTTCGTCAATGAAGATAACACTGCTCTCCAGTAATGTAAAGGATTGTTCTTACGTTCAATAGTGGCCTCACAGAGGTAGCTTGCCAAAATTCTCATGCTGTTTTTTGTGATGCTGCTTCAAATGCACGTTGAGGTCGGTTGTATTAAACTTTCCCAGGTTCTGTGCCACCACGGGAAACTTGTGCATGACAAGCTTTGCACTCAGCTGCAACGTCTTTTTCGGACTTAAATTAGAAATACTGCCACACAGCCGACATCACTCCTACTCGTAGCACACGCTGTTGTTGTGATCAAGTGGGCTCTGGATGCTGGATCTGGGCACTGCCGGATAGAAGTGCTGGAGCGGAGTCTGGAATGGACTGCTTATATCGGAGTTCTTATATCTGAGATTTTAGATGCAGGCCGATATAATCCGATACTGTTTTTTTTTTGCTGATATCGGACCAATATCCGATATCAATATCGGATCGGGACACCCCTACATAGAGGGTTAGAGGGTTAGCAGAGCTTACCTTCCTTTAAGAGGCAGAGACCTCGAACAGAACCAGACTCATTGAGACCAGACGTGCTGAGTCTGGATGAGATGTATGAAAGCAGAGGGAGATGCAGAGATCAGATGATGATGATGTGATTACATGTTGTTGTGTTTATCAGCACAGTCGTGATGATCTTTGACGTTTAGCCGTGTGGTCCAGTTCATTCCTCCCTCAGACCCGGTCTCTGTAAACCGTCTGAAGCTCCCTCAGGCTGCAGCACGTGACGATAAAAGCCCGAGCTGTCCTGGATTTATTCTTTTGTCCACATTCAGTCGGAGTAAATCCGTGTTTAAGACTCAGATAAGACTCCTCACAATCACCTCTCATTGTAATAGCTGTGGAGTATCTGCGGCCGTCTGTATTTATCACATGTGCATTCCTTTCCTTTTAAGCCATTAGATTTGAGTAATTACCCACAAGCCCGCACCATGCTCACTAACCCGTGCAGGAGCTGCCAGCGCCTCTTGTCTCTTAATTACATATTTGAATCGTTAATGCACGTATGGAAAAAAAGAATAATTAGACAGATATTTCCTCCTTCATTGACGTGAGTGTATAAAGCCCTGCTGACCTGACACACACACACAGAGAAACCTGCGTGTCATCTGCATATGAGAGAGGAATTATGAATTCTTCTTCATCACGTGAACTCGTCTAAACGGGCTCTGATGATTGTCTCGTTCTGTTTCTGTGCTGCTAATGAGCGGGACGGCAAAACGACAGAGCTGCCGTTACTCTGCGCCGTAATAAAGCTCATTAGACGTTCTCTGTTTGTTACACAGCTGCTTTAATTAGATTCAGGTCTCCTTATTAAGAAGGAGTGCATGCTAATAAAGTCTGTAACGTATTTGTTATTACATGAGGAAACATGGAGCGCAAGGAGTGAGCTTATTACTCCTTTTAAACACTTTCTAATTGAACAAAGCTTCACAGGAGCCGGTTTGACTTTAGTTCATTTCCAATGAGTAACAACGCTCCTCCTCCTCCTCCTCCTCCTCCTCCTCCTCCTCCTCCTCCTCCTCCTCCTCCTCCTCCTCCTCCTCCTCCAGAGACTATGCAGATTAGTACAAAGTCAAGTTTTGTCAGGTCTGTCCTCAAGAGGAGAAGAAAACTACTTTTACAATTTTTGTTTGTTGAATGGAGGTCTATGAAACAGGATTAGAGACACTGATGTTTTTTTTTAGCTCTGACCTTCTTCACGGAATGTTCCATTTGTTCTCAGAATTCTGACATCAAAGACAGAATTCTGGAATTCTGTCTTTGATGTCAGAATTCTTAGAACACCTGCTGTTGCTCTCCATACAGACTGTTTTTCCTGCTGACACCGGATACTACTCAGAATACAGACAGAGACCAGAACCCTTCTCAGACTAAAATCCAGACCCTGAGATCCAGATTCAACATGTTTCTGAATCAGAATCTGTAATTACAGGTTAGTTGTAGCTGAAAGTAAAAAGCTTTGTCAGGTCTGTCCTCAAGAGGAGAAGAAAACTACTTTTACAATGTTTGTTTGTTAAATGGAGGTGGGATCCATAATATCTGATGCTGTGTTCCAGGAAGTCAGGAAATCTAAACGCTGATTGTCTTTAGTGACACAGCATCAAGCAGATTTGTGTCTCAGTGTAAGAGAGAGAGAGAGAGAGAGATGTTCTCAGTGGAAATCAATGTCAATCATCGATGCTCTTCAAGGTCACATCGTCTGAGAGGAGAGGGTAAAGATTCCTGGTGAAGCTGAAGCTCAAACTGACTGCAGGAGGAAACTTTGTTCAGCTGAAATTAGACCAATAATAAAACAGTCTTTAAAATGATAGAATATAAATAAATAAATAAATAAATAAATAAATAAATGTCCCTGTGTCATGAGAAGAGTGAAGGATCTTTAGATGGTATGTAAATCATCAGTTTGGATTGTTCTTCTCTTGCTGAGATGTTTTGTGGATCTGTTGTTAATCAGCAGCTCATGTCTAGCTGCGTGTTAGAACCTGATGTGAACACTGTGGGATGAATCTCGTGCTGTTACTCTCCTGGTAAAACGCCTGTGATAATGGAGGTTGCAGAAACAATGGTTAGACGATCCATTTCTTTGATTATCCATCAGAGTAATGGATAAAACATCAATTATTTAATTACAGTGTTGTAATGTGAGGGAGCTATTTTCAGCCGACTGCTCTTTGATTGATTTCAGGATCATTTGGAATCAGGCGGTCCAGCCTCTCAGCGTGTCTCTGAGCTTCAGTCTGTTTTATGATCTCAGGCTGAATTGATAATCTCTGCTGGGTTGTGCAGAGCGGTGAGTCTGAGCAGGTTGCAGGTCTTCATCCTGATACAGGTGTTTGTGTCGGAGAGTTTCACCTTCAGCTTCAGAGAAACAACTGAACTGAACCGAGTGTGTCCTCTACCTCTGCATCCTCCTGACCCTGTGTGTGTGTGTGTGTGTGTGTGTGTGTGTGTGTGTGTGTGTGTGTGTGTGTGTGTGTGTGTGTGTGTGTGTGTGTGTGTGTGTGTGTGTGTGTGTGTGTGTGTGTGTGTGTGTGTGTGTGTGTGTGTGTGTGTGTGTGTGTGTGTGTGTGTGTGTGTGTGTGTTTTGGTACAGGTACAGACACTTCCTGCAGGACCTGGCTGCCAACACGAATCCGGACCAGCCCGAGTTTCAGCAGATCTCAAGTAAGCGTCCCTCCCCGAGCCCTGCTGCTCAAAGATCTTTACACTTAGTCTGAGAGTCAGGCTGCACGTTACACAGGATACGACACTGTGACCTGATATAACGTCACACGGGACACAACACAACATGATCAAACACACTGCAAGATACAGAAAGACACGATGGACTACAACACGATGAGGCGTGATGAGACCATAGACTGTATAAAATATGGACGTAGTATCTGTGACGTCAACCATCTGTTTCTGAAGCACTGTTTTGAGGCCAATCTTTGGCGGGAGCCATATTGCTTCTGTTGAGCGATTGTGACAAAAGAGGCAGAATTTGAGCCACAGCTACAGTGTTCCCGCCTGTCAATCAAGTCAGCTGTGCCTCTCATTGGGAGACTCGTAATCTCAGTATCTTTGAAATTGCTGCGTTAGAAAAAATTCACCCCACTGCAGAGTGTGAGCCAACCAAGACTACACTCGTCTTTTGTACCAGGCTGTAAACATGTTTATTTCTGCTGTATGGATCGGCTTTTTTGAATTGGTGTGTATGTGGTTTCCGGAGCCAGCCTCAAGCAGATCCTCGATGAACTGCAGTTTTTAGCACTTCCACATTGGACTCATATTTTTAGACTGGAGGTTGCAGCTTGGATGAGACTCAGAGCGAGAGTCGTTTGCATGAAACAGATCTTTAGATTTAGACTCAGGAAACTCTCAGCATGTTAAAGAGAGGCTGCTCTAAACATGTGGCCTGTTTGAATGTGATCTAAAACACTTCATCACTCTCTTCAGTGATGAAGATCAATCAATCAATCAATCTCTATTTGTATAGCGCCATATCACAACAAACAATATCTCAAGACGCTTTTACAAACAGAGCAGGTCTAGACCACTCTGTCAAATTATGAACAGAGACACAACACCAAGACAGGATAAGACTCAGTATTACCCCACCTTAATCCACCATGATCATTGCACCTCGCAATATTTAGCTAGTTACAGCAGCTAGTTAAACTTCCTTTAACAGGCAGAAACCTCGAGCAGAACCAGACTTATGTTAGACAGCCATCTGCCTCCACCTAGTTGGGTCTGGAAAGAGGGATAGAGGAGATCAAGAGACAGAGGGAGCGGTGATAGTGAAGATTAAACCGAGAGCTGTTTTAAAAGCTGCTGAATGTGTTTCACGTCACATTCTCACTAAATACGACTACAGATCACTGAATAAGTCAACACGTGATGTTTAAAATAATAAAATATACATTAAATATTACAATCAGTCATCAGAAAGTCTTCTAATGATAATAACAGGGAGGTCTAGATGAGGAGTTCAGGAGTTAAACAGCTCACTCTCACAGAGCACACATCATGCAGACTGACCGGACTGATGAAACATGTTCGTATGTTTCCTCGTGTGGACCTGGAGAGAGACCACAGTGTGTTTACGACCAGAGCAGCAGCTGCAGAAACTCTCAGCCTACTCAGAAGCTTCAGACTCACATGGAGAGACGTTAGGCTGTCACAGTCTGAGAACCCCTCACCCCCCAGAGAGAGAGAGTCTATGATGAACAGGATACGAGTTCCTGTCCTGCAGCACTGCAGCTCACCTGCACCTGTGAGACTGTGACCTGTGTCAGCTCGGTTTACCTGCAGCCGGAGCAAAGGGAGAGGTTTGACCGGTTAAAGGCTGAGACTAGTCCAGGTTCATTCAGCTGTAGGACAGCAGAGACAGGGTTATTGTTTGACTGACTGTTCTCACCTTTGTTCTACTTAATAATCAATAAAGACGAGTGATCAGACCAGAGAGCTTCATGAAACAACTCAGACGAAACTTTAAACTGAGACGAATAAAAAGTGTTCAGCTCACGACAAGAAGCTAAAGATGATCTTCAGTCTGTCAGTGATAAAGAGTTTATCACATCTGTGTGATGTTACCTGCATTGTGATGGTGCTGCGGCTCTGTGTCGTACCTGAGAGGAGTCGTTTACAGCAGAGAGAGAGAAAGTTGTGTGTACATTAACAGAATAAAGAGGAGTTGTTGAACAGCAGCGAAGCAGCGACCTGTGAGGGACTGAAGTCAGACAGAGTCAGAGTGAACGACAGCTCTCATTATCTTCATTGGAGGAACAAAGCAGCGTCTCTCTCTGCCTTCAGTCCTCATTTGTTAGTATTGTCGAAGCGCAGCGTCTCTGCCGCAGGAATGAAAGAGAGGAAGAGCTCAGTGTGCGTGTAAGTCCTGGTTTGATGTGGGTTTTGACATAATTAATTGGGAGCGGATCAGAGGATATTAAGCGGGAGTGATATTAATAAATAAAATCTTCAACATCAACACGGATCCCGATAATGACTAATTTCAATCGTCAAATAAACAGCGGATCTGACTGCAGCGCCAACGTACACACAGAATTATTTATGTGTATCAATTAAAATCTCATTGCTGCTGTGCTGCCTGCTTACAAATTAACACAGCGCCTGACTCTAAGATGAAGGTACATCTCCTCTTCCTCTTCTCATTAGAGAGGCTTTTTTTAAACTCTGTGTGCGTGTGTGTGTGTGTGTGTGTGTGTGTGTGTGTGTGAAAACTTCCTGCTTGTATCGTAAAGGGAATAATTTAAAAAAAGAAATCTAGACAAATCACATCGTATCTGATTAACAGAATCACAGGAGGCTTTGTTGTTTTTGTTTTCTCTTGTTTTCTCTTTGTCGGTTTGCTTTTCTTCCTCTCCCTCACCCCTCCTCCTCCTCACCCCTCTCTCCCTCACTCCTCTCTCCCTCTCCCCTCTCTCCCCTCTCTCCCTCTCAGTGCACTCAGGGTGGATTTAATTGTTGTAATTGCAGAGCTTCAGGACTGTTGGTGCGGCTGCGTTGCCTCTGCAGGAGCTGTAAGCGAGTGTGACCTGACTGTGTGCATGTGTCAGAGCTGGAACAGTAAAGTTAACTGAGTCTAAACTCGGAGTAAACGGAATAAAGAGCTGTAAGAAACCAGAGGATCCGCTGCAGCATGTGTAATAGAACCATGTATTATTAATGCCTCGGCCAGGACTCAGCTGTAATTAGGAGTTGTTGTTTTTCTAAAGCAGGCGTTGGAAAATATTCCAAACACGTGCAACAAAGGGAGAAAGTCTACACGGAGGCCTTGTTTGGTTTACATTGTAATTGTTGTGAAGTTAAGCGAGCCAATTAGGCCGTGATTATTTTAGTGTTGACGCGTCGCCCTGAGGATCAAGTTCATCCGCAGAGTTTCAGCCCACAACAGAAGCAGGAAAGTTGAGCTTGAAATTAGACTCTGTCTCTTTGTTGTTATTTTGGACGCGTTAATGATGTTTCTCTAAATGTTTACAGCAGGATTTATGGAGGAGCGCCGTCATTGGAGGCTTCGCTCTGATTATCTGTTTGTTCTGCAGATTTTCAAGCTCTGCTCCGAAAGTTAAGGAGCCAGTTTGAAATTAATTTAGAATAATACAGAATAATACAGACTGATGATGGATGAGTTAGGGTCACCGCTGATTCACATTTAAAGGTGATGGAGGCAGAATAAAGTACACTCTGTCTTTACTCCTCTTATTCTGAATTTTCTGAAGAGGCGAAGAAAAGAAAGTCAGAGTGAAGTCAGTGAGTGTTTGAGTCCTGCAGACTCTGGTCCAGGTCCGGGCTCTGAGTCGTCCTCGTCTAAGAGTCAAGTGTCCCTCTGAAGGATGTCTCCTAAGCTAACTGAACTCGTTTTAACTTCAAACAACAACAGAGGTCAAATAACAACCTTCATTTTGCTGCAGAGAATAAATCAAAGAGATGGAGAATGTCTCTCTGCTCTCAGTCTGCGGCTCCTCGTCGACGGCCATGTTGGCTCCAAGTTCTCCCTCTCAGAAATCACATCCACCAGAAGCTGCTCACCTGTCTGAGAGAGAGAGATGTAGATTGTAAACTTGTGTGTCTAAAGTTGAAGTCATGTAAATCCTCAACCTTCCATCAGCTTCCACTGATTACACTTTAAATTTCATGTTTCATTTTTAATTGCTGGTGTTCTTACTTTCTTTAACGGATTGAAACTTGTGTGTCTTTATGTTTAGAAATAAAGTGTTTTTCTTTTGTGTGTATCGCTCTCTCTCTCTCTGTGTGTATGTGTGTGTGCTGCAGGAGCGGTGGATGCAGTGTGCGAGGTGTCCCAGCGTATCCAGAACAATGCTCAGCGCCATGAGAACCACCTGCAGCTGTGCCGGGTGCAGAAACTGCTGAAGGGGCGAAAGACGAAGGTGTTGGCTGCAGGTTAGAGCTTCTGATCACTTATTCCTTTCATCTCCTCCTCTTCCCCTTCTCCCCTCCTCCCCTCCTCCTCCTCCTCCTCCCCTGGTGCTCTCAGAGAGCTGAGGGAGGAGGAGGGAGGGAAATGATCTGGAGGTAAATGAGTTAACTACGCAGAGACTCTAGATGGATTGAATCGATTGATCCTAACATGCAGGAAATGTTCTAAATGTTGCTTTATTAGCAGAACATGCTAACTGTTCCCTCTCCTCCTCCTCCTTCATCCTGCCGTCATTTATTCCTCCTCTTCATCACTGGTCCTGGGGACTCTTTGCATCCCCCCCTCCTGTTGTTTGTCTGGCCTCCTCGTTGCTCCTCTCACCCTGCCAATCTCCCCCAGGACCAATTAGAGCCGGGCCTCGTCTCTCCGACCAGCACATAAAAAGGATGCTATGTGTGTGAGACTGTGTGTGTGTGCGCGCGCCTGTTTGCTGGATATGCAGCCTGTTTCATGTGTGTTTGCGGATGTGTCGGTGCGGCGCTGAATAGCTGCTCATCTCTCTAATGCCGATGTGGGAAGTTTCAAACGCTTTCTCTCATCCCCGAGCTGTGAGGAGTTCTCAGGCCCTTCTCGCAGCTCGGCCGGCTTCCTCTGCAGCCAATAAACCGGCGGTCCCACCAGGCACACTTCAGAGCACCCCAACCCCCCCCCCCCAACCTGAAACCTCCCTCCGACCCGCGCTCCCTCCAACACCTCCTCTAATGTGGCAGAAAGAAAAGCTCCAAATGAGGAGCAGCGCGGCCCCTCCAACATATTAAGTAGCTCTGCAGGAGACGAGAGGGGGGGACTGTGAGACACAAAGACTGGATCAATGAGACATCGATACAGCAGACAGACCGCTTCACTGCCAAACCTCCTCTCTTTAAGACAAAGACGCTCAGGTTGTATCCTGTTACAGAAATTCTTTAATTATATCCTTCAGGTCTCAGACAGCTTCACTCTCTGTCATCTCCACCTGAGCACCTTTATCTCCCGGTAACTTCAGGTCAGACAGGAGGAGCACGGAGCTGCACTGTTTGATCAGGGGAATGTTATTAGAGTAACTTTAAATTCATCATAGACCTCAGATCTGTACAGCCCTGAGTGTACACGCTTTAAAATCAGGGTTTAAAACATGCCAGAAAACCAAAAAAGGAAAATACTTTTATTTTATTAAATGTATGATAATAATAATAAATAATAATAATAATGATAATGATAATGATAATGATAATGATGATAATAATAATAATAATAATAATAATAATAATAATAATAATAATATTAATAAGGATAACCTGTATTTATAAAGCACTTTTCTTGACAAAGTTACAAACAGCTTCAAATATACATAAAAAGCATTTTTGCCTTTTTTTCCCCAATTTTATTTATAGAACATTTTCAACATTTTAGACAGACAGTTTGATATACAACATAAGGTATAAAAAAATTGAAAAAACATCAGTTGTCACATCTGAATGTCAACTTTCTTTCCCACCCACCACCCATGACAAGGCCATTCAACAACTACAAAAAGTAATAATAACAATAATAATTGAAAATATGTAGATAAATAAAAAATAAAATAAAAAATAATAATGATAATACATAAATGGGAAAAAAATATATTAAAATAGAATAAATGTATTAAATGAAATAGATAACAAAGAGTAAGTTAAGATTGCACATATCAGTCCTCCAACTCCGAGGAGAAATCCAGAGAATGTATATAGTCCAAAAAGGGATCCCAAGTAACATGAAATGATTTTACCAAGCCTTTTTAGTGTAAACGTAAGCACCTCAAGCTTCAAATTGGCATTTTCGCCTTTAATGGACCGGACAGCTGAAGAGAGACAGGAAATGTAGGGAGTAGAGAGTGGGGGAGGACATGCAGTATATGGTCTAGGCTGGAATCGAACCTGCAATCTCTGAGATGAGGACTATAGCCTCTGTATGTGGGGCACGCGCTTAGACCGCTAAGTCAATGGTGCCCCAAGAAAAAGCTTTTCATCAAACAAAAGTGTTAAGAAGAGTTTGGTCTTTGAATGTTAGCTATTTAAAAAAAAAAGTATATATTTTTAATGATTTTAAAATAAATGTACTCACACAGAGTCTGTGAATTAGGGATGAGCACATTTAGACGTCACCCTCTCTAGTCTGCACCAGAATCACTTGCATGATAAACTAATTATTAACATTTGTATCACTGTAGGTCTGAAATGTCATCACATGTTGTGTCCAGCTCAGCCTCCCTCCACTAGTTGGAGCTGTATCTCTGGTTAATGTGTACTGCCATAACGCTCTAAAGCTCTACTACCTGGATGTAAAGGAGCACAGGTGATGATGTCATCTGGTAGTGGGCGTGGTTTGTCAGTAATGTTGATCTAGTAAATGGAGATAAAGTTGTATGTAGGCTGTGTCTCGTTAAACTGACATAAAACCACTCCACCAGAGCAATGAGGAACCAGCACAGGCATGAGGACCTGAAGGAGGACTGAAGGCTGCTGGAGCTAGCTCTGATAGCAGACTTCAGGACTTCTCCAGCGTTACGGTTTCCTGATCCAACTTATATTGAGTTATCTCTATAACCCTGAATCAAAGATTCAAAGATGGTCTCAGGGTTAGTCTGGTTCAGTCAGCTGCTGTTTTTTATCCAGGTGTTTTAAATACTCCTGTTCCTCTGACCTGGACCTCAGAGCCTGCGGTCTTAAAGGAGCTGTTGACTCTGAGCTCCTCTAAACCTCGGGTCCATCCTGCTCCTGTCTCTGTTGTTCCCAGGACACATTAGGGAGGTCAGGTCCCTTTGTAGATGCCTCACCTCCCTCGGCCCTCCCACCTGGTGCAGGTAGTGGACTTTGTAGTGGAGCAGAGGTTCTCTTTGACAAGAGCAGCTGAAAGGCCCGACACGCTGAGGAGAGCTCGCCACTTCCTGCTCTTTGAACCTCAAAGCTCTGCGGATGGTCAGATGTAGGTGGGGGGTCTGAGAGAGCCTGGACTACAAGAAGAGAGAGAGAGACACACACACATGAACGCACACGCACACACGGAATATCATCTGATGCATCTCAGAGAAAACCAAAGTTTAAACAAAGAAGAGAAATCAGCTTGAACTCAAACAGTGTTTATAAAAACACTAAACATTCTTTAACGTGCCAAAGTTTTACAGACGGAGTCTCAAACAGACCCAGCCTGTCTGATCCGCCTGACAGGTGCTGAAGTGCATCAGTCTCAGCACGCTGGACTCTGGCAGCATCCTGATGCTTCAGCAAACATGAAACACACGGCTGCTCATGCATGAAGTCAAAGCTACAGCATGTTGTGATTTCCTGTCTTTAAGTTTGGTGCATTCTTCATCCTGTCTCATATCTCATTCTTATGAGATACAAAAAGACTGAAGACTCAAATCCATGTTAGTATGTCGTACAATAAATAGTCATGTTAGAGCTCTATCAGAAAGACCAGACGAACTCTGAGGCCGGCCTCAAACTGTCTCTGTCGTCTGTTGACAATTTATACTACTTAGTCCCCCATAGAAACATACGTTTTGATGGTATAAACCAGGGATTCTCAAACAGGGACCCCTTACAGGTGAAAAATGTTCCAAGGACCCCCTCATAATTGTAAGACTTATCAATATAAATACTTCACACCTGTTCCATAGTGATAAACAGATAACACGTCAATTTGAATCATGTAAATATCAGGGATGCACCGAAAATTCGTCCATCCAAAATTTACGACCGTAAATGGCCCAAAAATGGATTTTCGGTTTTTGGGCCGAAACACTTTTTTCACCTAAACAACACGGTCGATACAAAATGTTGTGATGACGCAAGCAAAAAACACATCTGGATTGGTTTGTGCAAAAGCGAGTCTTGGCTGCATACAGCGCAGATAACAAGTTCTCCGCGACATTCACTTCACACCAGTGGGTCTTAAGAGAACATTCCCTCTCTACTTGCCGCCTTTGAGCAGCTAACTAAAGAGATCAGCTCCTCTGATGCATCTATAGCAGACGTTACTCCTTTAATTGCAAGCTAAGCTAAGAGGCTGAGACGGACCACGGAGTGAAAACAATGAAAAGTACACTCTTAGAGTCTGTCAGCACACGTTTCACTGAGATCTATTCGGATCCTCTGCACTTCATCAAGACTGTACTTGATCCGCGTTATAAAGATCATTACTTGGATGTGGGAATAAAGCAGCGCGCACGAGAAATGATCCAGGCCGCGATGGATGCGGAGAACCCGCTTGGAGACGGAGAAGCGCACAGTACAGGAGAAGGAGAACAGAGGGGCTTAGGGGCAGGGGCGTGTCCAGTGGCCCAACTGAGGTTCTCACATAGGCAGGGGTGGCCAGAGCATTTACTAAATAAATAACATTTACACTTTCTGTCTTCACAACCTACTTTCATTAAAGTATTAAACAGTTGTTATATTCCCTTTGACTTAAAAAAAAAAACATGACTAAGTGGCATACATCTTCTAAGCTTAATTCTTTAAGGACTTACAAAAGATGTTTTTTCAAAGTCACATTTGAGGATAAAGAGTCTGGAAAATGCCTGTGCTACACAAACAGAAAATGCATGGCTTAATCTCAAATCCAAGGAGTGAAATGTTACAACTGTCCCCGGTCTCCCTAATAATTGGCATAATAATTTATTTCGGTGTTTCGGTTTTCGGTTTTCAGTCTTGGTTTCCTCATCTTCAGTTTTCGGTTTTGGACAAGAATTTTCATTTCGGTGCATCCCTAGTAAATACCACTTGTATACTTTAAAACAGAGGGTCATTTCATTCCTTGTGGACTAAAAGCTTTCAGAAAATTAACAGTAGCATATCCCTTCGATCGACTAAATGGTATCCTAACAATGGTAATGGTTTTTAATGACAGCTCAATTTTATGATTTATTAGAAATGTATTCTAATCATTTCACAGACCGCCACGCTATGGTCCCCCAGGGGTCCCAGGACCCCACTTTGAGAACCGCTGGTATAAACAGTCTGTATGGAGAGCAACAGTAGGAGGAACACAATCCAGAGTAATGACGGCACCCGTAGTTGTTAATGTGAGGAGGATTTCTTTCTCTCTATGAACAGATATCTGCATGAAGACAACTGAAAATCTGTTCTTGATCAAACATTTACACTGAGACAGTGTAAATGCACTCAGAGAGGCCATGAAACGATGTCAGTAACCAGCCTGCACTTTGTTTGGAGCTGATTGTTGTTTTCGTGACTTTCAGTGTTTAATCCTGAAGTCTCGTGACACTGAGCTCTCAGCCGTGTTTTCTGTGACAGTATTAAAAGCTGTCTGTGTCTCTGGCTCGTTTCAAACGATCACAACATGCTGCTCCAGTCTGCTCTCCACCTGAGAGAGTCTCAGGGAGTCTCTCTTCTGTTTTCCCTTTAAGACCCATGGCATTTTAAAAGCAATTTGACCCCCGCCTGGCCCCGCCACTTAATCTCAGCGGGCTCGTCGGTGGCTGGAAACGTCCTCTGTGAGCACCAGAGGCACGGCTCGGACACTCAGCCTCGCCGCAATCACAGGCGACCGGCCGGGCCAATTACAAAGCCCCCTGCACCCGGGCTGAATTTTCATCTTATCTATCCAAATGTCAGCCTGCTGCTTATTAGCTATCATCACGCTGCTGCCAATCACGGAGGGGAAGATGAGAGCCTTCCTCAGAGAACAGCCACGCCCCAACACGTCTGCCTCCCACTGAGTCTGTCTTATTTCTTCTGCTTCATCCATCTCTCCTCCACTGCTTCATCTCTCTCCCTCCACTGCTTCATCTCTCTCTCTTCCACTGCTTCGTTACCATCATTATTTTTACTCTCTGCAGCTCAGCAGACTATTATATCACCACCATGCAGGATTAAACCAGCACTGTGTCCATGTGAGTGATCCGGGTCTCTGATCATCAGCAGTGATTCATTGTCAGGGGATAATCTGGTTCAGATGGTTTTAAACCAAGATCCAGATCTGAAGTGGTTCAGGTCTGACATGACTTTTTGTATCAGTGTGTTTGCACAGTGAATGTTCAGGTTCTGATGAGCCTCAAATATACCTGTTGGTGCATTCACAGAAAGATTTAAACTCTGTTTGTAGAATCAGAGCTCAGCGTCTGCTCGAGTCAAAGTTTATCAATCAGACCGCTGAACTAAAGTGAATCTTCTCCCTGAAAGTAGCATCAGTCTCATTTAGAGGACTTTAAACACAAACTGATCCGACAGACCAGAGGAGAGATGTGTCAGACTTTAGACCCCTTCACTCTGTGTGTGTTTATTAGAGATCATAGATCAGCCTGTGTCTCAGTTTGTGACCCGTCTGATCAACTCACATCCTGTCTCTGTCTCTCAGGGCGCTGGTTCCTCCGTGAGGGCTGGCTGAAGATGGTTCCTCCGAAAGGCAAAGAGGCCAAACCCAAAATGTTCTTCCTGTTCTCCGACATGCTGCTGCAGGCCAAACGCTGCAGCCCGCTGCATCCTACCAACGGGGACAAGTTCGCCGGACAGCACGCCTACCCTCTGCAGGACTGCAGTGTGGAGAAGGTGTTTGGACACACAAGGAGCCAGGGAGGCCTGCTAAGTGTAAGAGACCGCCAACATCCAACACCCAGAGGGGTCGCTGTTAGCATGTTAGCAGCTTTACTTACAAACAGAGTAGAGGGCAGACTGAAAACCTTGGTCCTCTTCCTCTGTCTGATCTCCTCACTCTGGTTAATTCAGTCTAAAGTTGAATGCATCCTGTGGTGTGTGTGTGTGTGTGTGTGTGTGTGTGTGTGTGTGTGTGTGTGTGTGTGTGTGTGTGTGTGTGTGTGTGTGTGTGTGTGTGTGTGTGTGTGTCTGTGTGTGTGTGTGTGTGTCTGTGTGTGTGTGTGTGTGTGTGTGTGTGTGTGTGTGTGTCGTTGCTGCGAGTGTTTGGAGTCGATGCTGCGAGTGTTTGGAGTCGATGCTGCGAGTGTTTGGAGTCGATGCTGCGAGTGTTTGGAGTTAGAGCAGTGAGTCTTTGGAGTCGTTGCTGCAAGTGTTTGGAGTCGATTCTGCGAGTGTCTGGGGTCAATGCAGCGTGTGTTTGGAGTCGATGCTGCAAGTGTTTGGAGTCGATGCAGCAAGTGTTTGGAGTCGATGCAGCAAGTGTTTGGAGTCGATGCTGCAAGGTTTTGAGGCGATGCTGCAAGTATTTGGAGTCGATGCTGCAAGGTTTTGAGGCGATGCTGCAAGTATTTGGAGTCGATGCTGCAAGGTTTTGAGGCGATGCTGCAAGTATTTGGATTCAGTGCTGCAAGTATTTGGAGGCGATGCTGCAAGTATTTGGAGTCAGTGCTGCAAGTATTTGGAGTCGATGCAGCAAGTTTTGGAGTTGATGCTGCGAGTGTTTGGAGTCAATGCAGCAAGTTTTGGAGTCAATGCTGCGATTGTTTGGATTCGATGCAGCGAGTTTTTCAATATTCATTCAGCAGCAAACAGCTCTATATGAGGAGCTGTTAATGTGACGCTCAGCGGCAGCAGGCAGCTCTCATTACCGTCTCACACCGAGTGTTCACAGAGCTGTCTGTCTTTCACACCTGCAGGCAGAGAGACAGAGAGACAGAGAGACAGAGACAGACAGAGACAAGCTGTGTCTGCAGACAGTTTAAGGATCATTCAGTGTTCATACAGTTTTAACAGGTTACAGCTCACAGAGGAGGAACACTCGTAATGATGTTTACTTTCCTTTAATGTAAATCACGTGATCGTCTCTGAGCGTTTATCAATGTCATCAGACATGAACACGCTGCAGTCAACAAGGAGACTCATAAACATCTGTAGAATAAAAAAACACTCATTAAACACTGAACAAGAACACACACGTATTTACCTGGTTCATTGATTATTGTTGATTTGGTGATCAATAATTCTGATTTTAATAAATCTTTAATTTTGAACATTTGTTTTTACTAAATAAAATAAAATAAAACAAACAGATCAGAAAAATAGTCAAAGGTTGATTTAAATAAATAAATTTATTAACATTTAAACTCTAAAATTACACATTTAAATGTCTGACAGAGCTGAAGGTGCTGTAACACACACACACACACACACACACACACACACACACACACACACACACACACACACACACACCTGTGTGGAGGTGTGTCAACTGTCTTTGTGTGATCTTATCAGAAGAGACTTTATATCTTTAATGAAAGGCAGTATCAGTTCTTCTAAAGATCTAAAGTCTGAAGGTGAGAATGAGCAGCACAACTAGCAGGTAACAGGTTTATCACAGCTATGTGTTCACAGAGTCTCAGAAACAGGAGCAGCAGAGGAGACGTTCAGAAACAGAGACTCTGAACACAGAGAGGACATATCACACACTGCAGACGTTTAGATCTACACGGACACTTTTACTGAATACAGTTTGTCTTTTCAGCGCTCTATAATTTCTTCATTTAATTCACTCACCTGTTTATGATCTTAACCTGCAGCGACACACAGGTACACACCTGAATACTCGAGGAAGCTTTTCCTCACAGATGTTTGATCCTAAAGTGTTGTTGATTTAAAGCTTCGTGCTCTCAACACAAAGAGGTATTTACTTACTGAGTCCACAGCACATAATTATCTTTATTTAAACTTGAAAATCAAAAGCAACTCAACTTTATTTATAAATCACCTTTCAGACAGACCAGCATGCAGCACAAAGAACAGAGAGACAGAAACAACAGAGAGGGTCAAATAATAAAAGATACAATCTTAAATATACTTATAAATAAATTAGAGTAGAAATTAAAATTCAAAATCTGTTAAATATCAGAAAAATAAATAAGTGAATAAGATAACTAAATGTTGTTAAATCAATGATAATAGTAATAATAGAATTAAAAACCAGATTTGATTATTAATGTAAATAATCTCAGCATGTCGTGAACAGACAGACAGACTCAAACCTCTACAGCGAGCTGATTTACACTCAGACACATTGAACATATTCAGACTCTCAGTCTTTGTTTGGTGAATTCTGATTTTATAATTATTATTAATAAGTCAATTATCTGTTTCTGATTTAAGGAGGTTAAAGTTAGAAACATTAAAAACACGGCAGCATAAACAAACCGCTCAGACAGAGCTCACTTTGAGTCCATTCTTTAAAATAAAATAATTTACTCCATGACTAAGAGCTGTTAATAATCTGCTGCGCATTAATTTTAAAACATATCTCTGACTTTAATAAAAAAAAATAAACATCAGATATTAAATTAAGAGTTTAAAAAGAGGATCAGGGTCTGGGTGTGATCTGAGTCCGCTCCGGTGTGAGGAGGGAGAGGTAGCTCCCTTCAGTGTGTGTGTGTGTGTGTGTGTGTGTGTGTGCGTGCGTGCGTGTCAGTGTATCGTCCTCCCTGCTCCTATGCTCTGTGCATTAACCCTTCCTCTGCTGGTTAATGAAAGCGTCCTGATGATCACTGCCGGCTGTGTGATGTGTGTAGAGTGGCAGTGTGTGCAGAGCGGCGATGGCTGCCCGCTGTAACAGAATCTCTCAGCTGCTGGATCAGATTAGTCTGCAGATCCGTCTCCTCCGGCCCTGCACTAAATACATCTTCCTCACGCCTGTCGCCCTCCCCGCAGCCCGCCGTCCTTATCTAATGGCAGAAATGGCATTTCATTAGCCTCTTATCCCGCCGAGGCCCCGATGCATACTCAATAGCATTACACGTAATTTCTCATAAGGACACATTATTGATCCCGGGCCCCTACCTGAGCGCAGGAAAAGGGCTGTCAGCACTCCGGGGCCCGGCTCATCCCGCCAATGAAGAATTAAAGCCAAATTAAATTTGACAGCAGTAAATGCCAGGCCAATCTATATGCAAAGTCTGCAGCAGAAAGGCTTTTATTAAAATTTCTGCTGTTTGTTTTTTCTTCTTCTGGTCACACGTGTTTGCAGAGACGCTCTCCTCTTCCTCTTCATCGCTCTGCAGTCTCACATCCCTGCGCTCCTCCTTTCCCACATCCCTGACACATTCCCTTTGATGTATAAATAATCCAGATGAATTATGTGCGGCGCTGAGGCTGCGTGCTCCGCCGCTCTGATTATACAAAGTAATTTCTACCTAAGAGGGTCAGACTTCCTGACAAATCCCTAATTACCGCGCGCCGGCAACACAAGAGGAATCTATTTGTGCATAAACGAGCCGCTGTCCCTGCAGAGAGGAGCTCTGTCACCACACCGGCTCTGTGATCAGACCACAGAACCTCATCTGTGATCAGAGCACAAACCCTCATCTGTGATCAGACCACAGACCCTCATCTGTGAGGGGCAGGAGGTCTGATCAGGTGTGTGTGAGCAAGAGGTCTGATCAGGTGTGTGTTGACACAGGAGGTCTGATCAGGTGTGTATGTGGATGCAGGAGGTCTGATCAGGTGTGTATGTGGATGCAGGAGGTCTGATCAGGTGTGTATGTGGATGCAGGAGGTCTGATCAGGTGTGTGATGACACAGGAGGTCTGCTCAGGTGTGTGTGTGGACGCAGGAGGTCTGATCAGGTGTGTGTGGATGCCGGAGGTCTGATCAGGTGTGTGTAGACGCAAGCGGTCTGATCAGGTGTGTGTGGACGCAAGAGGTCTGATCAGGTGTGTGTGGACCCAGGAGGTCTGATCAGGTGTGTGTGGATGCCAGAGGTCTGATCAGGTGTGTGTGGATACAGGAGGTCTGATCAGGTGTGTGTAGACGCAAGCGGTCTGATCAGGTGTGTGTAGACGCAGGAGGTCTGATCAGGTGTGTGTGGACGCAGGAGGTCTGATCAGGTGTGTGTGTGGACGCAGGAGGTCTGATCAGGTGTGTGTGGATGCCGGAGGTCTGATCAGGTGTGTGTAGACGCAAGCGGTCTGATCAGGTGTGTGTGGACGCAAGAGGTCTGATCAGGTGTGTGTGGACCCAGGAGGTCTGATCAGGTGTGTGTGGATGCCAGAGGTCTGATCAGGTGTGTGTGGATGCAGGAGGTCTGATCAGGTGTGTGTAGACGCAAGCGGTCTGATCAGGTGTGTGTAGACGCAGGAGGTCTGATCAGGTGTGTGTGGACGCAGGAGGTCTGATCAGGTGTGTGTGGACCCAGGAGGTCTGATCAGGTGTGTGTGGATGCAGGAGGTCTGATCAGGTGCGTGAGGATGCCGGAGGTCTGATCGTGTGTTTAGACGCAAGCGGTCTGATCAGGTGTGTGTGGACGCAGGAGGTCTGATCAGGTGTGTGTGGACCCAGGAGGTCTGATCAGGTGTGTGTGGACCCAGGAGGTCTGATCAGGTGTGTGTGGATGCCGGAAGTCTGATCAGGTGTGTGTAGACGCAACCGGTCTGATCAGGTGTGTGTGGACGCAGGAGGTCTGATCAGGTGTGTGTGGATGCAGGAGGTCTGATCAGGTGTGTGTGGATGCAGGAGGTCTGATCAGGTGTGTGTGGATGCAGGAGGTCTGATCAGGTGTGTGTGGATGCAGGAGGTCTGATCAGGTGTGTGTGGATGCAGGAGGTCTGATCAGGTGTGTGCAGATGCAGCAGGTCTGATCAGGTGTGTGTGGACGCAGGAGGTCTGATCAGGTGTGTGTGGATGCAGGAGGTCTGATCAGGTGTGTGTGGATGCAGGAGGTCTGATCAGGTGTGTGTGGATGCAGGAGGTCTGATCAGGTGTGTGTGGATGCAGGAGGTCTGATCAGGTGTGTGTGGACCCAGGAGGTCTGATCAGGTGTGTGTGGATGCAGGAGGTCTGATCAGGTGTGTGTGGATGCAGGAGGTCTGATCAGGTGTGTGTGGATGCAGGAGGTCTGATCAGGTGTGTGTGGACCCAGGAGGTCTGATCAGGTGTGTGCAGATGCAGCAGGTCTGATCAGGTTTGTGTGGACGCAGGAGGTCTGATCAGGTGTGTGTGGATGCAGGAGGTCTGATCAGGTGTGTGTGGATGCAGGAGGTCTGATCAGGTGTGTGTGGACACAGGTGATGGAAGTGTAAGCAGGTAAATATGATAGGTGTGTTAATGTGACAGCCTCAGTCTGAGCTGAGTTCAGTCTTCATCCTGTGATGAAGACGTGAGAGCACACTGAACTGATCAGTGAGAGGATGCAGCTCACCTGATCACAGCTCACCTCTGTGTTACTGTAGACCTGATTTAGAGCCTCATAGATTTCAGTCCTCTTATTGTCTCCGAGTGTAAAACAGAAACACTCTGAATGTACGGTGGACTGAGAGGTCTCTGCTTGATCCAGCCTGCCCTCTGCTGTCCTCAGGGCGTCACTGCAGCTCTACCCTCAGAACAAAGAGAGACTCTGAGATTTAGAGTCTCATGTTTTAGTTTCTCGTTAAGAAATCAAACCTCAGTTTGATTCTGTGAAGCAGAAAGACTTCATCACTCAGGAGAGAGACATCACTTCTTCTTCTTTTTAACTTCAGTTTCAGTTTAAAAAAACAAATACTCTCAGCTTCTTCCTGGGTCTGTAACATCTGAAACACTCAGACTCCAGACCCAACCTGTCATAAACTCACTGCAGGAGGATCTACCTGTAAAGGTTCACCTCAATTACAAGTCTTTAGCCGACGCCTCCTTCGTCTCCTCTGAATGACAGCAGGTCAGACATCTGATCATATAAACTCTGTTATGATGTTTAGAATAATTTATTATAATTTCTAACACAAACATCAGTGATATCCTGTATCTAAAACACTTTATTTTTATATTTAATGCATTAATTAAAGATCCACCTGAAAAAATGACAGGGTAAGATCATCATACATGTTAGATTATAATGTGAAATAACAGAAATATTAATGACTGTTTTAACTCAAACATGGACCCAGATGTCTGAACAGAAATCTTGTGCTGAAATTTAACTGAGACAAAATTTTCAGTCTGCATTAATTTATTAAAACGTTCTTCAGTTTTTTTCTCATGTGTTAGATTATTTGATTGAATTATTTATTCAAAATACAAAAATGAAAACAAAAGGGGACAAGGCGTTCGCAGTGAGGGGTCCGACACTCTGAAACCATCTGCCCGAGGAGATCAGGTCTGCTGAGTCAGGGAGCTCTTTTAAATCTCTTCTGAAGACAAACTTTTATCACAGAGCCTTTCCTGATTTTATCTGAATTTTATTTTGTTTTATTTTATTTCAACCGTCTTAAGACATATATTTTGAAAATAATTGTATTCTTTACAGAGTTATTTTAGGGGAATTTTATGTATTTTAAAATCAGTTTTATTTCTTTATCTTGACTTGTGTGTTTTTTATTTTGCTGCACTTAGTAACTTGTTTTACAAATAAAACTATTATTATTAAATTGTATTTAATGAAATACAAAACAACAACAACAACCTGATATCTGCGTCATATATCATCCATATACCTGCGCTCATCATCATCACCATCATCAGCTGTAAACTCTTCATCCTCCTCCTCTTCCTCAGCTCACCTTCCCCAAAGCCAAACTGCTGCTGATGTCCAACAAACAGGAGGAGCTCAACGACTGGTACCAGAGCCTGAGCTCTGCTGTCAGGTGTGAACACACACACACACTCACACTAACACTCACACTCACACTCACACTCACACTCACACTCACACTAATACTCACGCACACAAACACACAAACACTCTCACACACTCAGTACCTGTGATCACCTGTGTGTGTATCAATCCTCTGAGAGTCTCAGTGAGTCCTGGTCTCTGAGGGACCCTGTAAACTCTGAACTGATGAAGTTCAAACAAAGAGAGATTAATTAAAGTTTAAATATTCAGACCTCAGTTCATGAGTTTGAATCTGTCCTCTGATTGGACGAGCTGAAGTCAAGGACTGCGCGTCATCAGAGCGAAGACAGAGACTGCACCTCTGGAGAACTCTGACAGACTCACACTCTGGACCGTCGGACCCTCAGATCTTCGGCACTCATGAACCCTCCCCTTCAGACCCTCAGAAACCCCTCCCCTTAAAGACCCCTCAGTCCCTCAGAGGAGGGTCCAGGTCAGACCTGCTGAGGGTCATGACCCCGCTGAGCCCGCACAGGCTAATTAGTTTACCACTGTGTCAGAGAGCTCAGACCACCTTTGTGTGTGTGTGTGTGTGTGTGTGTGTGTGTGTGTGTGTGTGAGAGAGAGAGAGAGAGAGAGAGAGAGAGAGAGAGAGAGAGAGAGAGAGAGAGAGAGAGAGAGAGAGAGAGAGAGAGAGAGAGAGAGAGAGAGAGAGAGAGAGAGAGAGAGAGAGAGAGAGAGAGAGAGAGAGAGAGAGAGAGAGAGAGAGAGAGAGAGACGGCTGTAGACTCGGGGGAGTGTAATTATCTGTGAGGAGAGGAGCAGGGGTCAGCACCACTCACACCATGAGTAGGTGGGGTCTACACACACACACACACACACACACTCACACTCACACACACACACACACACACACACACACACACACACACACACACACACACACACACACACACACACACACACACACAGAGGGCTGAATTATTGATTGAAGAGAGACACTGCAGGGTGATGTCTCTGAGTCATTATCAAAAATAGATGATTTCTGTCATCACATCAGATTCATGTTTACTGATTCTGATACACACACACACACACACACACACACACACACACACACACACACACGCTCACGCTCCTCTCATCAGGCTGACCCCTGAGTATGAAGCTGGGACATGAGGAGTGTGTAGCTGGTCCTGGTCTCTATGACGTCACGATGACATCAGGCCCAGTCTAGATCTTTTACCTTTCCCAGAAAAATCTCAGCGAAGAGCCGTGGACTCACGTTAGACCAGGTCTTGAGTCTTGAGCCTCAGATACAGAAAGTTGATTCTGTTTTTATCAGCTCAGAAACATTTGGAAGTTAGAGTCCATCATGTCATCAAAACTCATTCACGCTTTTATTTCCTCCTGCCTCGACGACTGTGACTCACTGTTCACCTGTCTGAACCACAAATCACTCCCACGCCTTCAGACAGGAAAACACAGCAGCTCGTCTTTTAACAGGAATTAAAACTTGGCATCTCTACACTGAGTCCCTGCTGTTTTAGGATCGATTTTAATATACTTTTAATCACATTTAAAGCACAACATAGACTCGCCCCTCAGTAAATGTCTGAGCTTTTATTCCCCATGAACCAGGATCAGTCTAAGATCCTCTCTCAGAGCTCTGCTAGCTGTTCCACGGTCTAGAATAAAAGCTAAAGGGGAAAGGGCCCCCCGACTGTGGACCAGCCTGCCAGAGGAAACCAGACTCACAGAGTCAGTCCCTCATTTTATTTCACTACTCAACACACACCTTTATAATACAGCTTTAGTGAAGTTATTCAAATGTTTAACGTTTCAACCTCTCTACTTTCACAGTCAGTCTGCTTTTATTGTTTTTATTGTTTTTGTGAAGCACTTTGTTACTTGTATTGAAAGTGCTTCACAAATAAAAGTATTATAAACATACTTTGATCTGTGTGTGTGTGTGTGTGTGTGTGTGTGTGTGTGTGTGTGTGTGTGTGTGTGTGTGTGTGTGTGTGTGTGTGTGTGTGTGTGTGTGTGTGTGTGTGTGTGTGTGTGTGTGTGTGTGTGTGTGTGTGTGTGTGTGTGTGTGTGTTTCACAGGAAGCTGCAGAATAAAAGTGATGATCTGAGTAGGAGACCTCTGCACTCCGAGAGAGAGAGCAACAACAGGAAGAGGAACATGGTGACACACACACACACACACACACACACACACACACACACACACACACACACACACACACACACACACACAGATAACAGATAGTGTCTGTTATTAATCAGATCATTGATCAATGATTAAAATAATCAGTGTTTCATGTCTCTGTGTTCTCATTTAAAGACGTCCTGTCCTGTCACATAGCTTCCTCTCTGTGAGACGTTCACTGAGATTATAATCCAGATTATTCAGAAGATGTTTACACGTGGTTCCTCTCTCAGTCTTCAGAGATCAGCTGTTTTAATAAAGTGTGTTATGATGGAACATGAGGGTGTGACGATGATGATGATGATGTTCATCGACCTCTGTCTCCTGATGAAGCTTGCAGCTTTCATCCATTAAACAGGTTCACATGAACATCTCCTCTTCCTCTCTTCAGATGAGCTCTGACAGCACTGAGCACGCTCAGAGCTCTGCAGCAGAGTGGGAGAGCAGCGCCCCCAAGAGGCTGAAGCCGTCTGATGCTGCTGAGGACAGGTCAATTTTTTTTATGCTCCTTTAATCTCAGTTTATCAGTTATAATTAAAATCATGTTAGTGTTTATATTTGAAGACAGATCCATGTCTCTCTGACTCTCTGTGTCTCTGACTCTCTGGGTCTCTGACTCTTTGTGTCTCTGCAGTGCCGAGCCGTCCTCGTCCAGCTGTGTGATCCTCTGATGAGAGCCGTCTCCTCCTGCAGAGTCCGAGTCTCTCTGAGAGTCTCTGACCTGTGGACCCCCCCCTCCCCCTGCAGCGTCCCGTCTGTGCCTTTATTCATGATTATTACGAACAGCAGCTTCTGCTCCTCATGTGCAATATAAACTTTATTTAACTGCTGCGTCAGAAACCAAAGACCTGACACTAACTTTGAGCCGGCTGCTGCTGCAGAGCTTTAAATACTAACTACTGAATACTTCCAGTCTGCACCTGAATGCAACACGATGCATTGACAGGCAGCCTGTAGAGAGGGACATTGTGTTAGGAGGAGTGGTGCATTCAGGGACCAGTGTAGAGATGAGGAGAGTCAGACTGACCTGAAGCTGAACTCTCAGACTGAAACTTGAACTGGCTGAGTCTGATTTAAACTCTGTGATGACGAAGTTAAACTGATGATCATGAAGAGTCTGAGGAAACACAGGTTCATGATGTCAGCGCTCACAGAGAGGGTTAAATCCCTGAACCATCACTCCTCCAAACAAACAAACGTCACTCAGTGTATCTATTACCTGTTTTTATCTCTGTTAATCTGAGCGTTCAGTAGGATTGATTGATTATCAGTCAGTGATCAAACTGTTATTTGATTAGTTGATGATGAACTCTGGGAAATGTTTATTATCTTTAATCTTCAGATTAATGTTTCATCACGCTTCCTGTATTTTATCGACTCTGTAACTTTTATATTCTACGATTTTAAACAAAATTATTTTAACTTTTTTATCTGAAGGCAGGAAAAAAAATCAAGAGATGAGAAAACAACGAGTTACAAATAAAACTTTAAAGAAGATTCTGTGTTTTTATTTTATTATTTCACTTTTAATTGTATTTATTTCTAACAAACTGAAGATTTAAAATGTTTTTTATTTTGAACATTTTTAACTTTATTTTTGAAACACTAACATTTAAGGAGGAGCAGAGAGAGGGAAATTATATTTCATTAAGAAACTCAAAAATGTTTCTTATTATTATTATTATTATATCATTATTATTTTTTATTTCTTATCTCATTCTTATTTTTTTGTTAGAATATTTTTGTTCATGAAAATTGATTATCAGGTGTGTGTATGTGTGACAGAGTGTGTGTGAGTGTGTGAGGTGTGTTTGAGACATCAGACCGTCCCTGAAGAACATCTCCTGACGTCAGAAGGATAAATAAAACCTGAAACACTCTGGACTCTGGGTTTGGTCTCTGCTCTTGGTCTCTTGGTTTGGTCTCTGGTCCTGGTCTCTGGTTATCCGTCCCCCCGTCTCTCTGTCCGATCTGACACCGATGAAGACGTTTTAAATTTTCATCTCTTCTACTCCAGCTGCAGACAGAGCGAGTGATGACTTTCTATTTCAGAGTTCAGGAGATGAAGCTCCGTTCATCAGAGACAGAGATGGACGATCAGCTAATCCGAACCAGCTCGGCATGTTTTAGTCTGCAATACCGCTCTGTGAACACTAGAGGGAGACAAACACTCCTCTGATCCTTAGCTCTGTCTGCACAGTCACAGCTGTATGTTTGACCTTTGACCCTGGCAGAGGAGGTGGAGACGTGAGGTGGAGACGTGAGGTGGAGACGTCCTGCTCTCCGTTCAGCCTGCGCTCGCTTAAGTCACGTGTGAGAGAGAGGCACGTTTCTCCTCTCTGATACATGATCTCAGCTCTATGATCCTCCTGCAGCTGAACCCTTCATCCTCATCCTTACCTGCATCTTCATCTACATCCTCATCCTCGGCTCTGATGTATTTTCCCTGTGATGTGTGACCGATGTGAATGAACACAATCTGCTTCTGCTCTCCATACTGGGTGAAGTTTAGATGTTAAGTTCTGGAGGAATGAAACAGACGCGTCCGAGTTTATCTGAGCATCAAAGTGTTTCCTAACGTGATGAAGAGGAGGAGGAGGAGGAGGAGGGTGAAATAGGGTCTATTCTGAGAGCGAATCGTCTCATATATAACCCTCATTAAAAATCTATAGCTGCTTAAAGACTCTTCCTCCTCCTCCTCACCGAGTCTCTCTGACGGAGGAGAAATGATCACTAACGAGCCGTTAGGACGATGATGGAGCGATGACACGTCATGAAAATCCTCCAATCACAGCTCAGTTAAGTGAAAACAGGATCCAGATTACTGAGTCTATGTTGAGTTTAATCAGATCTATAATCCACATGTTGAGAGAGGCGGTCCCTCTCTGAGACCCACAGAGGTCATCAGTTCAGTTTGTCCCTCTCTGTTTCACTTGAGCTTGCTCTGACTCTGACATGTGAAGGTTACGTTTCTGTCCCTCGTGTCTCTGCTCTGTGAACAGGTTCAGACTGTTTCTGTTTGACTTTGATCACTAACTCTCCAACTTAAGACCCAGACCTTCTCCCTAATCCAACAGGTTCACTGTGACTCTGAACTACTGCAGGTCAAAGGTCAGAGAGAGGAGGCTGATTCAGTCTGAAGAGACGACTTCTATCCAAGTCTGACAGAGTATGGGCTGAAGGTTTGGTGTACAGACTGACATATTTTAAACACTAATTCTCAGATTGTATTCATTAATTTAAAGAACTTTAGAGACTAACTCATGCAGACTGAAGTCTGAGAACTCATCGTGCTCTGAGCATGCTCAGAACTCGTCGCGCTCTGAGCATGCTCAGAACTCATTGAAGGCATGTTGTTCATTAACAGACCTAAAGTCATGACCATTAGCTGAAACTTAGCATGAATTAAAACCTCAGCTCTATCTCCCTCCCTTCCTCTCTCTCTCTCTATCTGTCTCTCTCTCTCTCTCTCTCTCTCTCTCTGTCTTCCTGCAGATCTCTCCATCAGGTGTCCCTGCTCTACATTCCTGACATGCTTACCTGCACAGGTGTGTCTCTGCTGAGAGTGAGAGAGAGCTGCAGGAATGCAGTCAGTGTTTCTGTCAGCGTGAGGTCAGCTGGTTCAGAGTCTGTAAGAGTGATGAAGAGGAGGAGGATGAAGCTTTAGTCTGTTTAAGGTCAGCATGTAGGGGGCGTGGCTATGTCTCGGTTTCATCTGTCCATCTTAAAAGAAAAGTTTTTACTCTTAACCATCACCAGTTCATGAAACCACGTTAGACCAGTTTACATCTCTGACTCTGAACTCGTGTATTTGTTCCCTTGTCTCTGCTCAGTTAAATCTGACGTTTTACAGGTTTTACACACACACACACACACACACACACAAACCTGAGACCTTTTATTTGAGACACGTTTCTTTTTAATAATTTTACCTTGATGTTGTGATTCGTTGTGATTCGTGGTCTTATCTGAGACCAAACCATCACATCAGTATTTGTTATTCAGACTCTCAGTCGTCCCGTACAGATCTCCCTGCAGACCGCATCATCAGTTCACATCATGTGCAGATACAGAGAGGTCAAAGGTCAAGTGTTTCTGCTCCCAGAGGTCAGTGAACTGAATCTTTGAGGGAGCCAGATCAGAAGGATTTAGAGATCCAGATTTCACTTTCTACGATCAGATAATCCAGATTACTTTGGTCTTGATTTTCAAAATAAAACTGGAACTACATGCTACACATGTTGTCCACAGGGGATGCCAAAATCCACGCACTCACAGATCCTGTCGGCTGATATAGATATGAGGACGTAATTCTTTATTTTATTAACATCCATAAAGTCTTTTTAATCCGCACTGTCACTGCACAGATTAATAAAATCACATTGTGTTTATTTTATTAACCCATATTTTAGATCTGATTCAATCTGACGGTTTTAATCTGATCAGATTAAACCGGCTTCAGAAACACTGATCCACATCATATCTGAGATATTTTACATCAAACATCAAACATTTAATCTGGAATATAATCCACATAATCCTCAATTAAAGCACAACAAAGATCTCCAGGTTGATCAGATTAAATCGGAATCTCAGGTTCATGTGGGATTAAAATATCCCAGACTTTACAGAGAGCGGGAGAGCAGACAGAGACGACAAGCTGTCAGCACGTCTTTATAATCAGACTTTAAGTACTGGAGAACATGATCCAGCACACAGGAGCAGGGTTAGGGGGTCTCAGGGGGTCTCAGGGGGTCTCAGGGGGTCTCAGGTGTTCAGTCCTAACAGCTGTCCTCGTGTCCTCACACGGACTTCCTCCTCTTCCCGAAGACGTTGTTGATCAGTTTGACCATGGACTTGGACCCGCTCGGGCGTCTGCGACGCTCTTTGGCCTTCACGCCCACACTGGCGTTCTGCACCATCTTGGAGAAAATGAGCGCCACCTCCTGGTGCTGCTCGGCAGCTGACAGCTCGTAGAAGTGGCAGTGAGACTCGGACGCCAGACGCTGAGCCTCCTCACGCCTGACCTCCCTCAGGTGACACAGATCCTGTTTGTTCCCAACCAGGAAGACCAGAGAGTCCACGTCCCTGTGGGGCAGAGAGTCACAGAGTCAGAGAGTCAAAGAGTCAGACTCTGAGAGTCACTGTCTGTGCATGCTTGATATAATCTAAAGAGTTTTGGTCTCAGTGATTAGATGTTGGTGATCTCAGGAGGGTCACTTTGCTTTGAAGTTAAAGTAAAGATGTTGACTGCTGAATAAATAAAGCGTATTAACATGGATGTATTTATCATGATCACACCTCTTAGCAGTCCCCAGGTGTGTCTCTCTGATCAGGTGAACTATGGCGGTAGCCGTGATGAAGGAGGAGTAGTCACTGATGTCGTAGACCACGATGAACCCATCGGCCCACAGGATCTGATCGTTTAACGTGGATTTACCGTCACAAGGCTAAAGACACAAACACAAACATCATCTGTTAGAGACTTAACCTCAAAGTTCAGATCATTAGACTCAGAGAGGAGCTGGAAACAGGTTTCACTTTGTGTCTGTGCCTTTCTGGACTCAGATTGATGGACGTGATCCTGGACTCGGTCCGGAGGTTCAGCTGCTGTGTCTCTGTAAACTCAGATAAATGACTCTCATCTGCTTTAACTTCACCCTCAGAGTCTGATTCTTTACATCAGACACAGAGCTGCAGGAGGAGAACGCAGCTTACAGCCAGAGACCTCTCTTCATGTGCAGAGAGGAGCGTTCACTAACAGCAGAGAGGTGCATTCACTGACAGCAGGGAGAAGCATTCACTAACATCAGAGAGGTGCATTAACTTACAGCAGAGAGGTGCGTTCACTAACAGCAGAGAGGAGGTGAGTTTGATGCTGTTTATAACTCAGGGTTTGATTTTGATTCTGTTTTCTGTCTAGATGCTGAATCCTCGTCGGGAGCAGAGGATCGTCTTTCATAATTTAATAATTTCTGACATGAGAACAGAGAAAGTAAACCTCTGTGTAAACTTCCTGCGCTGTGACATGACATGATGTTTGAATGTATCTAAGTCTGCATTCATGGTGACTTTCGACCTCTCTGTGTGAACTGACCTGAGAGCAGGGGTCATAGAGCTCCAGGTTCACCTGCCTCCCGTCCACTGACACACGCTTCCTGTAGATGCTCTCTGAGATGGAGGGAGAAAGGAGGAGGAGAAGACAGGATGAGAGTCCTCTCATTTCAGAGTCTCCTCACAATAAAGAGACTTTATAAATCCAGGATGTCGATGAAAGTCAGAGACATGAGAGTGAATCTGTCTCTGTGATCCATCTGTCGTTCTGAGAACGGTCTCTCCATCAGCATCCTCTCACACCTCCTTCGGTTCTCTCCATCACTCTGAGAGAGTGTGAACAACAGATTTAACTGTTACTCTCTAAGGAGGGATTATAAAACCACTGCCACAGATTCACCTGACTCACTCCTCCACAGGTGAGAGACACCTGCAGAGAGACACCGTCACAGCACACCTGCAGCACAGGTGAGACTACATCTGTACACACCTGCAGCACAGGTGACACTACATCTCTGCACACCTGCAGCACAGTTGAGCCTACATCTGTACACACATTCAGCACAGGTGAGACTACATCTGTACACACCTGCAGCAAAGGTGAGACTGCATCTCTGCACACCTGCAGCACAGGTGAGACTACATCTGTACACACCTGCAGCAAAGGTGAGACTGCATCTCTGCACACCTGCAGCACAGGTGAGACTACATCTGTACACACCTGCAGCACAGGTGACACTACATCTGTACACACCTGCAGCACAGGTGACACTACATCTCTGCACACCTGCAGCACAGTTGAGCCTACATCTGTACACACATTCAGCACAGGTGAGACTACATCTGTACACACCTGCAGCAAAGGTGAGACTGCATCTCTGCACACCTGCAGCACAGGTGAGACTACATCTGTACACACCTGCAGCACAGGTGACACTACATCTGTAAACACCTGCAGCACAGGTGACACTACATCTGTAAACACCTGCAGCACAGGTGAGACTACATCTGTAAACACCTGCAGCACAGGTGAGACTGCATCTCTGCACACCTGCAGCACAGGTGACACTACATCTGTACACACCTGCAGCACAGGTGACACTACATCTGTAAACACCTGCAGCACAGGTGACACTACATCTCAGGTGAAGGTGGACAGGCTCAGAGTATCACACAGGCATATTACAGACAGGTGTGAATGTAATCAGAGGACAGGTGAAATTTATAAACCCACGTTCATGCAGAGCAGAGTGTCTCTTCATGTAATCACATTCATATGAAGTGTGCTGCTCAGAGTTCAGTCCAGATGTGACCGCAGACAATAAAACTCAGCACGACTTTATAAGTAAAACATGACGTCACACCTGATGATTATTGATTGATTATTTAGTCAGCTTCAGAAATAGGACTCTGAGTTTGAAGATCTGCATCAATAACTGTCACTGAAGAAGAAATAAACATCATGTTTCATGGAGGAAGAAGAAGACTGATCGCAGATGATCGATAATTACCTGAAGAAGAAGCGTACTCTCCGATAAATCTCCTGGTGAGGAACCGGACGATCAGAGCTGCACAGACAGACAGACAGACAGACAGACAGACAGACAGACAGACAGACAGACTTGTGAGCAGGTGAAGTCAGGTACCGGGTCTCTCTCCTCCTCTCCCTCCATCTTGCCCTCCTACCTGTCTTTCCTGCTCCCTCGCTTCCTAAAACTGCGATCTTGATGTCATTCATGTTCCCTGGGAGATCAGATCCGGTCTCAGGTAAAAACGGATCCTGCCCGGTTCATGTTCTGTGGATCCGAAGAGGAACAGGTCCGGGTCTCAGTCTCGGTCTGAGTCTTCGGGTCCTCCTATGCAGCTCCGGGTCCTCCTCTGCAGCTGGCCGGGGGGATGGTCCTGAGGAGCGGGGAGACTCTGAGGGAGGCCCGGGCGGGAGGAGGGGGGACTTGGGGCGTTTCTGATCTCCGTCGATCCATGTAAGGATAAATTAGTAATTAGTGACGTCACCTCTTGTTTACATGACCTTAATTCAATGATTTGATTTCTGATGATCGATGAAGGTCTGCAGGATCAACACCCGGTCTCTGTTCAGGTTCAACATCAGGGTCAGACTTTCAGACTTCACATAGGGAGGAGATCAAACTAAATCATGATCCTCTGTTGTATTAAACTTTAATCCTTCTTTATATTTATTTAAACTTTATAAAATTAAATATTCTCTAGTTGAATTATCAATAAACTGTTTCTCTTCTTCAGGTCATGAAACATTAAAAACATTCAGAGGTTTGATCTCACCATGAGTCCGTCTACAGCCTCTGACGGCTCAGAGAGTCAGAGTCCACACATCCTCTTATCATCTGTGTTTGTAGGCTGAGCTCACATAAAGTCCCCTCTCCTGGTCTCAGGTGTCTTCAGGTGAGCGTGACGATCCGTCTCAAGGAGGAATTTATTTAAATCAGCTTCATGCTGCTGTGACTCAGGACGGCTGCAGCTCTGACACTTGTTTTACTGTTTCCATGTCAGAGCAGATATCTGGTCTCAGAGAGTCTGGTGCTGGTCTTAAAGATTCTGGTTCTGTTGGAGGTCTCTGCCTGTTCCTCGTCTCAGTGAATCTGGACCTTTTGGAGATCTCTGCCTGTTACAGGAAGGGTTTCTGTCAGGTTGTGGATTGCTGCTGGCTGTGGATCACTGAACAGACACGCTCTGCATGGACAATGTGAGGGTTTCTGTAGTGTTAATAAAGGAGTTTGATGTTGGAGGTGGTTTAGATGTTGTGCAGGTTCAGAGTCGTTCAGAGTCGTTCAGAGTCGTTCAGAGTCACTCAGAGTCACTCAGAGTCATTCAGAGTCGTTCAGAGTCGTTCAGAGTCACTCAGAGTCACTCAGAGTCATTCAGAGTCACTCAGAGTCATTCAGAGTCACTCAGAGTCACTCAGAGTCGTTCAGAGTCGTTCAGAGTTATTCAGAGGCTGGCAGGTTCAGAGTTGTTCAGAGTCGTGCAGGTTCAGAGTCGTTCAGAGTTGTACAGAGTCGTACAGAGTCGTTCAGTCAAACAGTCGTACGGACTCATTTAGACTCGTTCAGAGTCATACAGGGTCGTTTAGAGTCTTTTCAGAGTCATTCAGAGTCGTACAGAGAGGGGGAGCATTAGTGCCATTGAGGCAACTCTATTCATGACTGATGTAGGCTGAGTTTATATACTACTCACCTGTTTACAGCAGATTAAGGGTTAAATTGAGGATTAGGGGCGTGGCCTCTTTGAGTGACAGGTGGGTGTGCTGTAGCTGTTAGCCAGGTGAGTAGGCTTCATCCTCAGCTCCCTGTTTGTTTCTAGATCAGCAGGAAGTAATCAGTGTCTCCAGCATGTGGACCTCTTTGAGCTCAGCTCTGTGGCTCTGATCTGTGGTCTCTGGAGGATTCAGGATCTGCTTCATGAAGAGTGAATGTTCAGAGACACAAACTGCTCCCCCTCTCAGAGCGCTCTGAGCTGAACTAATGAAAGACCCTGAGATCAGGACTCTGACTTTATCTCCGCTGTTTACTCCAACTGTTCTTCATCTTATCAGAGAACCAGGATCTGAAGCATCCAGACCTAAACACCAGGAAGAGTCTGCTCAGCGTCAGATCATCTGCTGCTCGCGCTCCATGTAGGGACAAACAAACTCTGAGTCTGAGAGTTTATAACTATGGATATATATCACACACACACACACACACACACACACACACACACACACACACACACACACACACACACACACACACACACACACACACACACACACACACACACACACACACACACACACACACACATACATAGAGCTTCCTCTCCTCCTCCTCTCATGAAGCAGACTGTGATCATGTATGATTCCTCCTCTGAGAGCTGAAACCTCAGAGACACGCTCGATCCCTGATCTGACAGAGGACAGCGTCTCATGGAGGGGAATCAATCCTCCAAACAGAGCGATGAAGAGGACCGTTAGCATCCTGAACCTGCACCTGAACACATCCCCTCAGAGTGTCACACTAACACCGGTGTCCTCATGGATCAGGTCTAGGCCTGTCTGATCAATAATCTATAACGTAGTCTCCTTTATGACAGATATCCGTCTCTGTGCAGACGACCCTGTGGTGTCCTGCTGACTCTTCAGAGTAAACATGTGTTCGTTATGTTTCAGTCTGTAGATGAGTGAAGCTGCAGAGATCTGAAATACGGTTTGAAATAATGGATCTGAATCAGGAGGAGTTCTTTTTAACATTTTAAAGGTCCGTCCCTCTTCTTCATGGTTTGATTGACCCTGTGGTTAGTTAAAGGAGAGTAACAACTGTGATCTGATTCACTGTAGGTAGATCAGTAAAGTAAGGCAGACGTCATCAAGCAGTCTGGTTCTGCTTGATGTTTCTGCCTGTTCAGTGTTCAGTGTGGCCGACAGCTTTAGGTTGCGTCAGCACGCTACTCGAGCAGACTTCTTGATGTTACACCGTAGAGTCTTAAAGTCTGTGATCTTCCTGAGGTCACATTCAGGCCTGACTCTGTGGAGCTCTATATCTCTGAGTCTGTGATGATCCTCCTGAATCTGAGGATCAGCTGGAGTCTTGTTTATTGTTTATTGTTAGTTGTTTATAAGGAGCTTGTTGTGTCCTTCAGGCTGTTATCTGACATCACATCAGAGTGACAGAGGTCTCTCAGGCAGCAGCTCTTCAACCTGCAGAGCTTCACCAGGGCTCTAATTGAATCCTCTCTATTGAACCTTTGATGGAGAGAGTCCTTCACCTCCTCCAGCAGGAAGAGGGGGAGGAGAGGTTAATGAATCATAATTATCTCCTTCAGAGACAAAGGAGCAGGAAACAGAGAGCAGACTGCTCACGTGTTTGCTGCTGCAGGACCAGGACAAGCCGACCCCTCCACACAGAGGAGGAAGAACCACAGACAGACAGAGATGGAGATCCTCGTGTGTAGCTCGACCACCGAGGATCAGAACCAGGTTCTATTTTGAATCTCAGGAGTTTTATTTGTTTGAGTGTTTTTGAATAAAAAGAATGAAAACAAAGAGAGGACTCCTCTGACAGAGAGCTCGACTCAGACCAGAACAGTCTAATATTAGATATAACAGAGACCGTTTCTATATCAGCAGCTGGAGGTTTATTAATATAGTTTGTTTGAGTGTCTCAGGTTAAAGTTAGACTTCCTCAGAGCTCAGGTCAGAGGGAGGAAGATGAGGGTCAGAGGAAGGAAGATGAGGGTCAGCTCTGATGGATGACAGAACGACTTCACTGCTATTAAAGGAACGTTCTTCCTCCCTGCAGATATCAGGACCATAACAGTCAGATATGAACAGAGTAAACACAGATTACAGGCTCAGATTATATACCACAGAATAACTCACACAGGCCAGAGAGAGGAGACAGAGAGAGTTCAAAGAGTGTTAGCTAACACAGAGCTAGCTGAACTAACACAGAGCTAACAGCTACAGGACCTGAACTTCAGTATAGAGATCTCTCCCGGACTCTGAGGCCTTCGTGTCATAAACTGAATCCACTTTGTCAAACTTTGGTTTGTTTGTTTTTAAACCGGGTTCATCATCCCCTCATCTCTGTCAGGTCTACACACACCTGAACTCACCTGAAGGTGGACCCTCATCTCACCCCCCTGATCCTCCTTAGCTTCTCTGCTCTGCTGCACGACGCTGATCCAGAACTGTCTTTGAGCAGTGCGGGTGCAGGCTGTCTGCGTAATCCTGGTGTGCTGGATTATGCTGTCAGGTCCAGGTGTGAGGTATGAGGGAGAGCCCTCTCTGTGGTTCAGTGATGGTTTGTGAAGCTGAGGATGATTTTAATGTTCAGAGGTTAATCTGTCAGGATGATCAAGCACACCTGGGACTGAGGACACCTGAGCATCAGATAACACATCTGAGCTGTCTCCGGTAATCCCTTCAGTGATCGGAGCAGCTCTGCCTCATGTTTGACTCTATCCTCTTTGTTCTCCTCTCCTGCTACAGACCTGATGAGCCTCCTGCTGCAGTCTGCCCAGAGCGGAGTCACACCTGAGCACAGACGTTAGAGACAGGTACACCTGTCATGGCCTCCTGGGCTAAAGTACCTATCACAGTCAGCTTCACAGGGTTCACAGAGACTAGCGTTTAAATCAGAGTTTTTATTTCAGGATGAAGAGCTCTGATCAGTAAATACCTACCTGAACCCTCTGACGAGATCCTGATCCTCATGAGGTGAACTCCAGAGCTAAGACTTCGACGTCACACAGAGGTCCTACCTACTGCAGTGAGCGAGGCCCTCCTGCGCCCTCTGCTGTTGGATTGGTAGAAACGCAGCTCTCCTCCTCTCTCTGAATTCATGTTTCCTCCTCAGAGATGAGTTCAAAGTGAAGCTGACACTTTAGATCTAGTGATTATGTAAAGATCAGAAGTTTCCTCTGATGCATGAATCAGTGTGTGTGATGTATTTAAGGTCTGCAGGATATATAACACTCTCTCTGCATGTGTTGCTGTATATGATCATGTTCTTAAAGCTTCTGTTTGGTTTCATCACATTTTATAAGTTTCTGCTTCATAAATATTCTCATTGACTGAATCTTGAGTTGTTTCTGTTGAAACTTTGTGAGTTTACTAACTGACATGAATATAAAACAGAGCCTGATGTTTCCTGTTTGACCTCGTGTTTATTTGACTTATTAAAGTAGTTGTTTGTGTCTCTTAAGTAAAAAGTTATCAAATCCTCTCTGTGGAGTTTCAGCTCTGTGTGAGGTTGATGCTCTGGTTTCCGAGTCTCCCTGAATACACCATGACGTCAGTTACAGTAACCAGTACAGGTGATTTGCATAGAGATCAGGAAGTTTTGCTCTGAGAGAGTTTCCGCTCCAGTTTGAATCTAAACTTCTAAAATGAACCCTCTTCTTCTCCGACGGTCTCTATTTCTGCTGCTGTGTGTGTCCGGGTCCTGGTCTCTCAGGGTCTCATCGTGGCCTCCAGCAAACTGCTCCCGACAGGTAGGTCACACCTGAAGTCTCACCTGAAGTCTCACCTGCGCTCAGGTCAGACAGGTAGCTCTGACTCAGAGTCTGAAGCTGCGCAGCGCGAGTCTTAATGTGTTTTCAGTCTGAGACTGTTTACGTTCATGATAACATGTTTACAAACAGGTCATCACGAACTTCCTTTATACAGGTAGTTCATAAAGACGTGTGTAAACAGAGAGGGCACGAGGAGGGGAACCATGCGGTGTTAGTCTGAGGACTGAACTGAGATTCAAACTGAGTCTCTTCATGTGATTTGAAACAGTCTGTAAACACTGAACAGATCATCCTCTCCTGTTTCAGAAACATGTAGAGTCAAACACTGGGACACAT
>NC_048292.1:19601317-19648817 GCF_009762535.1 Notolabrus celidotus
ATCCTGCAGAGTGCTATCAGAGTGATCGACTGATGAAACATTAAATCATGAATGCTGACCCGGTGTGTGATCAGAGGGACGTTCAGAGTTTGATTAATGCTGTGTCCCTGTTCTCCAGACTAACCAGAAGACCTTGAATGTCACATTTAGCCTGGATGAATGGCCGTCGTCGTGCTGCCAGTTTGACGCAGAGGTAAACTTTGTAAATGTGTTACTCTGAGGAGAGAGGGATGAGAGACCCTCCTCCAGGTGAGAACAACACTGATACCTGCTCCTGTTCTCTGCAGATCAAACCTCTGTTCCCGAGTTGTGGTTCCGACTGCGCCCGTACAAAAACCACCGTGAATATCTGTCCCAATAAAACAGGTACGCAGTTTAAACATAGAATATATAAACCTTTACAGCTGGAGGGGGGCGGGGCCTAGAGAAACCAGGACATACCCAGAGGACCTGAACCGACCAATCACAGTGAAGAGGTTTCCCTCACATCTTTAATACCTGTGTTAGGGTGCAGCCTCCTAACAGATTAACATCAATATCACTGTCATCAAGTCCAGAAACACGGCTGATCAATCATCAATAATCTCCAGTTCTTTCAGAAAACACAGCAGACGCCCCGCTCGTCCCTCCGTACACATTCGTCTCATGTGGACTGGTGTTCATGTGTGTGGTGGCCGTGGCTGTTGGGTGGGTCCTCTGCAGAAAGACAGGTAAGTCACACACACACGCACGCATGCATGCATGTGCACACACACACACACACACACACACACACACACACACACACACACACACACACACACACACACACACACACACACACACACACACACACAAAGCTCTCTGCTGTGTGTGTGGAGTCCTACAGGACGTCATCACAGACCGGTGTGTGTGTCCGTATGAAGACAATGTTTACACTTCATTTATATTTATTCAATCGATCGATCGACTGATCACAGATCAGTTTGCTGAGATTAACAGACACAGACTCTTAGTTTCAGACGGTTGTACGTTGGGATGTGAAACTTGAAGCTGACTCTGGAGCTGCAGAGTAGACGAGCAGACACTCCTGAGGTCAAACTTTCAATGATGGCCACCATGAAGCGTTGGGTGGCGCTGGATGAAGGCGTAGAGTCTCTTTACATGATGGTGGCTGTTCTGACATCTCTTCTCCTGTCCCCTCAGGCAAAGCGGATTACGCCCCGGCACCAGCACAGAAGCTCCTGCTCCCCAAACAGCCCCCCAAAGTTCTGGTCATCTACTCCCAGGATCACCGCCTCTACAGAGACGTGGTCCTGAAGCTCTGCGCCTTCCTCCAGGCCAAGTGTGGCACCAAGGTGCTGGTGGACCTCCTGGACACAACCACGGTCGGGATGGTGGGTCGAATGTGTTGGCTGGAGTGGCAGAGACAGCAGCTGAAAAACCCCTCCGACAAAATCCTGGTTCTGTGCTCACGGGGCGTCCAGGCTAAGTGGAGAGCCGTGTGCGGCCAGGGCCGCGTGGTTCTGAGGGAGGACGTCCTGTCCCCCAATGACGACATGCTCACACCTTTCCTCAACCTCTCGCTCCCCGACATGCACCAGGCTGGCATGCTGGGGAAGTACATGGTGGCTTACTTTGATGACATCAGCGGTGAGGAGGACGTGCCGTCCGTCTTTGACATCGCAGTGAAATACAAACTCATGAAGCACTTCGAAGAACTCTTCTTCCGGATCCTGGACGTGGAGAAGTATCAGCCCGGTCAGGTCCGACACATCGAGGGAATCAGCGGGGACGAGTACTTCAATTGCCCCTCAGGCCGCGCTCTGAAGGACGCCATCGAGACCTTCCAGGCCTTCCAGCTGGGCAGCCCGGACTGGTTTGAGAAGGAGTGCCTGAACGGGGAGGAGGATGTGACGGACGAGTCCAAGCAGCTGATCGCTCACATGCAGATTCCTCCGGTCCTGGAGTGTGTCCCTCTGATCAAACGAGGACCACCAGTCCACGTCCATGATGTAGAGACCCAGCAAGGAGTACACAGCGTCCACGTCATCACACCAGAACTGAACCCAGAACGCCAGCTGGCCTCAGTGGTAGAAATAGCTCCAGTCCTGAACCAGGAGACCAACCAGTCTCCATCCAGTCTGGCTGAGGTGCTAACGGATCACCTGAGTCCTCACAGTCCCCGTCACAAGCCAGTCCTCCTAGCTGAGCCTGTTTTTAACATGCCTCCCAGACCAGACTGGGCCTCGCTGCAGGGAGAACCCTCGGCTCAGACCCCCACAGAGGATGACGAAGAGGACTCCCTCCCCCCTATGAGCTCACACCCAGACCACGAAGACCAGATTCTTCAGAGCTCTTGGGACTCAGATCTTCCAGAGTCCTCTCATGCCAGCAGACAGAGCTGTCATGCAGCTCCAACTGAGGACAGCCTCTCTCAGCCAGTGGAGCTGGACCAGGTTCTGGATTCCAGTGGAAAGGGTCAGAGCAGTGGATCAGATCAGGGCTACATCTCCAAAATGTCCTCCCAGGAAGAACCGGCCCCCGTCAAAGACCCTCTGGCGGCTCTGAGGAGGCTGCAGGAGGAGATGCTTCAGGACCACCTCCAGTACTTTGAGGAGCCTGAAGAAAACTGACACACCCAGACCAAGTCTAGACTCTCAGGGACCAAAGCCACCTACATGGACTCAGTGCGTGTGTGGAGAAGTAAGGAACAGTGAAACTGATCAGGGAGGTGGAGACAGATGAACATGAACATGATGTAAATATTCTCTTGTGTGTTTTTAAATCGTTTCTTTTTAAACGTTCTGCTGGAGGCATGATGGACTCTGAGATGGACTCTAAAGATCTGGACCATGACAGAAAAGATGCTGGTGTTGTTGGATGAAGAAATAAAGGACGGTGAGCTCTCTGCTGGAGTTTCTTTAAAGAGACGCTCAGGGATTTTCTCTGCTAATGTTAGTTTGCTGAATCAGTGAACATCATGGGGGTTTCATCGTGTGCCTTTCATATTCAGAGTAAATAACCATGTTATGGGTTTGGACCAATCCGAATCAACTATGTAACACAGCTGCGTGATATTCTGCTTTAACTACATGTAACATTTTCATCAGGTGTGTGTCTCAGGTGTGTTTCTCTGTGAAGTCTCTCAGTTATTAAAGACCATGAATCACTTTCTCATATTTATTGAGGTGTAAGCACACAACGCTGCGTCTCACGTCTACACAGACTGGATTATATGAGTACAGATACACATGGACAGCACAGGAGAGTCTCGTCTGTCAACAGTAGTAAAGTTCTCTCTCTGTGAACACGTCTGCAGGAGCTCCCATCAGAGAGCAGAGGAGTCACACTTTGACGGTTTCATTGCACGTTAGCTAAATAAGGAGAAACATCTGCGTCACATGATCTCTGAGCATCCAGGTCCGTAAAGCCTTTGGTAGTTTCAGAGAACTCATGTTCTGTGCTTGTTCATGCAGGATAAAGGCCCAAAATCCTTCATTTCAATGTAAACAAAGGGTTAAAGTGTGCGGTAAGCTTCATGTGCAAATACAAACTAAGATTGTTAGAAAGCATTTAAACAGCGCAGGGTACTGAAGCAACGCTCGGCAGGTCACTGACACGAGGAGCTCGTACAAAAGAGTATAAAATATAACTCTGAACACTTTGGCAAGAGAGACACAAACCACGTGAGCGGGAAGAAGAGGGATACTGACTGATAGCAGCGGCTCTGAGAGACGTCAAACATCAAGGTCACACATCAAGGTCAAACATCAAGGTCACACATTAGGGTCATCTTCAAACATCAAGGTCATCTTCAAAACAACATTTCATCTCTGTAATGTGTTTTTAAGCAGGTGGGGGTTTAAGGTCATGTTTGAACTTCTGAACCCAAATGATCCAAAATATAAAAACGGTTCACAGTCAGTCACATCCTGTGCTCCAAATACATCTAAGAAATTAAATTAAATAGAATAAATAAATAATTGGATTAATAAAATAAATCAAATAGAATTTTTTTTGCAATAAAAAAACAAAAGAATCACTGAAATAAGAAAAGAAATGAATAATTGCAACAATAAAAAAACAAAAGAAATTAGTAAAATTAAATTAAATACAATAAGAAATTAAATTAAATAAATAAAAATTAAATTAAACATAAAATAAAATTAATAACAGCTGCAGACAAAGCTGTGTTCAGATTAAATGTGAAGAATATATATGTATAAATCAGATCAGCTGTTTGTGTTTACATCAGAAATAAATGTTTCTCAGAGTTTAAAAACAAGTTAGATTTTTTAACACGAATAAATGTTTGAATGATGCTTCACTGTCTCTGCTCAGTCATGTGACCGATGTTTGCATCATGGACACATCGTTTATTTGACTTTAATGTGATTTAGTTTAGCAACACATGATGATCCACATGGGACCAGCAGACCTCCACAGACCTGACCTCCACAGACCTGAAATCCTCAGACCTGGACCCTGTGAGACTCTGAGCCTGGGTGTATTAAATGAAAGTAGGCACATGAACTAGCTCCTCTAAACGTCAGAGTTTCTAACTCGTGTTTTTAAGACCACGTCACTGCAGGTCTACAGAGAGGCTCTAATGACACTAACTGATCCTATCATCACACAGAGCTGAGTGTGCTGCTGTAAGTTCATCACTCACTGAGAGGAAGTAGCTGTCCTTATAGAAACACCTGGACGTGGACCGTCTCCTGTTCAGTCCCACAGGCACTCTGAGGATTGTCTCGTCTTGAACAAACTCTGTCAGATTCAGCAGCTCCTCACAGGAGAAACCCAAGCCTCTCTCTGTGTTTGATTAATAGTCACCCATAAAGGGTTAATGTTGATGGGGTCTGCTTTCACACCTGTGTAGCCTAGCTTAGCATAAAGACTGGCAGCAGGGGGAAACTGTTAGCCAAACTCAGAAGACTTCTTCATCTTCTTGTTTCAGAGACAAACAACTCCAACCATGTTTTTAATCCTAACCATCTTTATCCTACTTCTATAATACTCTGTATTAAACTACAACAGTCTATAGATCCTATCAATCACGCTAAAGAACACTTCTGCAGAACCTGCTGAGCTTCCAAACTTTAGCAAAGAAAAACATTTTAATATGCATTATTAAATGTTTTTATAAAATAAAGTAAGATATTATATTATATTATATTTTTGGAGAAGTTCCTAGCAGGATCTTATGGAAGCCCGTTCATCCCAGGAACAACAAAGTAAACAAACTCTAGATAAATAAAATCAGAAATGTTGAATTATCATGAGATAACAACATTTGTCCTGTTTTTGTTGCTGACTGTCAGAAATGAGCTTCCTCAGGACGATGAAGTGCAGCTGTGATCTGTTCAGGTGTTCAGTAGGAGCTTCGGTGATCTCTGTGGACAGAAGAGGAACAGTAACAGAGCCAGAAACACGACAGACTCGTCTGCTGACGGCTCCGTTTGACAGGACTACAGGAGGAAACCTGTTTGTGGCACTGTTGGGTCTTTATACACACACACACACACGCACGCACGCACGACTCCACTGTCAGAACTACACAGCACCAGCACAGACCTGCAGACGACAGCAGCATCCATAGAAAATATTCATGCACACAGGGGAAGGAGTCAAAGTGCACATTACATCCCAACATGTCCAGCTGCTGTCTGTCTGTGTTAGATTCCCGTGCAGCGTGAGACTCACACACACACACACACACACACACACACACACACACACACACACACACACACACACACAAGGTCCATCTCACTGAAGGTAGTCCAGTTTGTTGTGGTGCAGGTGTTGGTCCGACTGTAGCACCTGTAGAGGGCTGGAGACCAGCGCTGTAAGGCTGGTACACGTGATGCATTCAAGGTCCAGAAGCAGAGAGTCCGTCCTGCTGTTATGTAAAAGTCATCAGAGAGCTCAGAGATGAGTCAGCTCGCAGGTTTCAGAGATTCAGAGACTGAACACCTACACAGCACCCCTCTGAACACGTTCTCAGCCCACGATGATGCATCTACATTTATCTGCATCTCCACCAACACCAGCAGAGCGGTTCTGGTTCAGCTCTGCTGGTCTGTACTGGGTTCATTAGCAGGCAGCTGCAGCCTCAGGTAGCACAGGATGCATCCTGTTGTGTTATAGTGATATTATTAATGTTACCTCTGCCTGGACAAAGCCCTCAGGTGGAAGACTTCTTATCTGAGGATGATTTAAGCAGCTTAGAATAAAGTCAAACTGTCGTTATACGTCCCTGTCATGACTTTATATTTATGCTCTGCTTTCAGTCTGATTAACAGCCTGACAGTGACCGTGTTCACATCAACACAGAGACCATAATTTATCTGCTGAGTCTCAGCTTCACTGTAAACAGTTCCACAGAGGCTTCACTCTGGCTTCCTTCAGCAGTATGAACCTGAAACAGAAACTGATGTTCTTGTAATTAGTGGGTCTTAAGTTTGCTGAAATAACAACATCATGACACGGATTAGTCAAAAGTCAAACTTTGTCAGGTCTGTCCTCAAGAGAAGAAAACTACGTTTACAATGTTTGTCTGTTGAATGGAGGTCAATGAAAGAGGATAAGAGACACTGATGTTTTTTTTTAGGTCTGGCCTTCTTCATGGAATGTTCCATTTGTTCTCAGAATTCTGACATCAAAGACAGAATTCTGGAATTCTGTCTTTGATGTCAGAATTCTAGAACACCTGCTGTTGCTCTCCATTACAGCTTTTCCTGCTGTCGATACTACAAACATACTACCTGGCACTGATACTGAGAGTTTGACTCTATTCTTTAAATACAAGATCAAATAATCTTCCACCTCTGATTTCTGTCCTCATGCTCGGCCCTCCAACTCTTTGCAGCATTTAAAGTCTGATGATCTTTGCAAACACAGAATGTCAATTTATGACACAAAGTGCTAAATAAATATATGTTTGACATTTGGCACAATAAGCTGAGAGGAGTTTAGAGATGTTATTTCATGCCAGGGCCACAGGAAACAAACTATAACTGTGGAGCTGTCGTCATATGAAGACTTTAATACAGTGGGTTAGATGTAAACTCACCCTGTAGATTATTTTATCACCAGTTTGTCAAACTCTGATGGATTCTTCAGATTTTTGAATCTCAGGTTGAATGTTCACATCACTGAGGATGATCACACACACATTTCTTCATCACACGTTAAATAAAAGCAGCTGCTGTGTGCCATGGATCATCCAGAGTGAGGCGTTCAGGAACACGTCTCAGCTCTGATCAGAGTTATCTACGTTTAGATTTCAGTTTGTTCTTTTGTTTGGTTATTGATCACCTGATCGGGAAAACATTCAAATCTAATGTAAGGACTTGTTTAAAGAGGGGGTCCTCAGGGGGCCTAGTGTGCCCGGGGGCCAGCTGCAGGGGGATCCGGCCCTGCTGTTAGACATAATGAAAGCACATTAACCCTTTCATCCTCACAGGATGAAATTAAAGTTTCTCAGGGTCAGTTTCTTACATGTAGGTTTGTTGAGTCTCATCCAAACAGTCTGGACTTCTGATTATAATCCGGGATTATTATTCTGGATCTCACAGTCAGAGAAACCCTGATCACTGACGGGTCTGAGAAACCCGGTCCGTCCCTGTCTCTAGGACTGAGTGACGGCCAGCGTGTTGACGTACCCGTGCGGACACATGTCGTTCTCGGACACGCAGTGGGAGAACTGCGCGGTGTTGCTGCTGCCGGCCAGCTTGCGGACTCCCCGCACCGCCACGCACTGCTCCACGAGCTCCAGCAGCCTGCAGGCCAGGAAGAAGATGTTCTTCAGCATGAACACGGACACCGGGAGATGGTACACGTAGACCTGGAAGCAGCGGACCACCAGCAGGGGGGCGTTGACCAGCAGGCCGGTGCAGAAGCGCGCGCAGAGCCAGCGGCAGCGCAGCTCGGAGGCGGTCAGCTCGTAGAGCCAGACCACCGGGACCGCCAGGGCCACGAAGTACACCGACACCACCGTGTACTTCAGGTACACGGTGGGGATCTCTCCGCGCAGCAGCATCTCCATCAGGGTGAAGCAGTCCAGCAGGTCCAGGCACGTGCTCAGGAAGCAGCTGTGGGAGTGGTGGCGCGTGGCTCCGTTCAGGTCCTCGATGATGGAGCTGATGAGGCAGAAGAGGAGCGGCGCAGACAGCAGCATGATGATCTTGAACCCGGTCACCCCGCACGGGACTTTCAGCGCGATCAGGTCCAGGATGGAGGTCTCCAGGACCAGCACCACCTTCGGGGTGCAGGCGATGACGTAGATGAGCCAGGCCAGGTAGGCGTAGGTGAACTCTCCCAGGTTGCAGCCGAAGATGGAGGTCTTCTGGTGGAACCCGCAGGCCCGCTCGCGCTTACTGCGCGCGTTCTTCATAAAGAAGATCCCCCAGCCCGAGATCACCACCAGGTCCGTGGCGATCCAGGAGCACCAGTACAGGTCTGTGAAGATGATGAGGTAGAAGTCCAGGACACCGCCCTGGAAGATGAGGAGGAGGAAGCAGAGGGTTTTGTACATGAGGCTTCGCGTGGACCGGTGCGCCAGCAGCGGGGCGCTCTGGTTGAACTCCCCGGATGTCATGATGCGGGCGGAGACCACCAGAGGCTGGATGCTGCCGGACTCCTCCGGGACGATGCTGCCGCTGCTGGTCTGCGGGTCCCGCCTCCGGCTGAGCGGCCCGGATCCCGGGGAGGAGGAGGAAGAGGAAGAGGAGGAGACGGGGGAGGCTGGGATGAAGCTCGGTTCGGTGTAGAGATGTTCGGCCTTCAGGTTGTCGCTCCCAGTTTCAGAGATCATTGTATTTCTGCGGTTCCTCCCTTTCTCCCTCTCCTCTCTCTGCCCGGGGTTTTTTATAGGAGAGGAACAGACATGCGCAAACACAGGCATGGACTCTGCTGGACCGGACCGCAGCTGCAACACATGGATCCGTTACAAGTGATGCACCTCACTGCCTCAGTTTGAGCCTCACCACAGATCGGTTTAATGATCCTGAAGATCACTTTCATATATAACTGACTCCACGAGCTGCTGATCAGATTTCATGTTTATGATGTGTGAGAGCTGCAGCCTCTAGAATGAGCTCCATTACAAAGGAATAATCTGACACACTTTTCAGATTACACATTATTCAGCTGTCACATCATCAATGATCGTGTTCATGCAGCTCTGAATATCTGAGTTGTGTGCGAGAACTCCTGAACACAGTGACCCCTGAAGGCAGCACGTCTCTGTGTCAGTGTGTGAGGAGAGAGACTGCACATAGAGAGAGAGAGCGAGATAGAGAGAGAGGGAGGGAGGGAGGGAGGCAGAGGTTGGTAATAAACTTTAATTTCAAGTTAGGATGGATGCTGTGGAACATAGAAAACACACATTTCAGTATAAACATATGCATTCCAATGGAGTTCAACAGGTAGAGACCAGCTGTCAGAGGGTAAATATGATCACTCAGAGGAGGGTCAATGTACACGAGGAGGGTCTGATGTCACTCTGTCACCTTCACAGGAACACCTGCCCGCCAGGTGGCCCTGGGTGCTCAGAGGACGAATGGAGGACGGGACGGTCTGTGTTTATATCTGAATAAAGAATGTTAATCAGATCTTGAGTCAGACCCACAGCTCCTCAGATCGCTCTAAAGAACCTGCACAGTGAGCCTAATGTTCCCAGACTACCTCTACAGATGAGCAGGTTTACACCTGAGCCTGATCCATTGGGGGCCCAGCTCTGTTCAGACCCTGAGCAGCTCTTCTAATGTGATCCTAAAGGAGATCACATTAGAGACTGCTCAGTGCTGCCCCTGGTAGCTAGAAGACGTACTGACATCTGTTGTGTTCATTGGAAAGCATGTTGTAGTACCTCTTCCAGCCAGCAGGGGCAGAACTTAGCACAGTACTGTAACATGAATAAGTGCTGAGGACATTAAAGAGTCTAAACTGTGAACTCTGAGTGTGTTAAGTTCAAATGAATAAAGATGTTTAACATTTCTGCACAAACTGATTTCACAGACGTCTCATGGAGAGGAGGGAGAAGTGCTTTCTGCTGTGAAACCAGAGTGAGCATGATCGATCGATCACTTTTAATTTCATCATTGATCAACTATTTAAAAGTTCATTCATTTATTTTATTTTATTTCTCTGAGGAGAAGTTTGAAGAAAACTTCAACCTGTCTTTGAATGCAGCAGGTTACAATCTCTGTGACAGAAACTTTATGGATCAAAAATCCTTCTGAGGAATCATTGTGATCCATATTTTCAGTGTTCTGACTCTTTATGGATCACTTCAATGGATCCGTTCAGAAACAAGCTTTATTAAAGTGATCATCATCACCTGACAGGTCAGCATGAGCTGTTACTAATGAGCACACAGACTTTGAGTCTCATGCTGAGTTAAATGCTGTGTTGTTGTGTGTTCCTCTGAGTTGAGGCGTCACCCTGAAGTGCGTTTAGGTCTAAATGTGCTCGGGGCCGCTCAGAGTCTGAGACAGATAAAAATGCTGCTGAGGATCAGGGTCATGTGTAAACCGGGCTCACTTTGATTCAGGTTTTGGTTTGACTGCTGAGTTCCTTTTGATCTGCGTGCCTCCTGAGAGGACTTTGAACCCTGAATGAAGCAGAGCTGCAGAGGAAGCAGCAGGTGACGGTGGTAAAGAGTTCTGCGTGTCGTCTGAGCAGCTTCCTGCGGTTCACGTTACGTCACGCCATCACAGCCGCTGAGCGGAGTGAATCCTCACACGGACGTTTGATCGACGAGTCAAACCCACACCCACAAATAAACTTGACAATGTTTATTAGCAATATCTGAAGAAAGTTTATCATTTGAGTTTAAGTTGTTTTTATCTTTTTATATTTTACACGTACCACACGGAGAGACTCACGAGGATAGAAAATGTTTAGCACGAGCGCACCGACCGACGACTTGATTTTTTTTGTCTTTTTGATGTTTTAGAAGTTCATTATTAATGGCCTGCTTAAAGGCACTGCCACGATACAGAGGGAGAAGCTACTGTCCATCACTCGCACAAGACAGTCCATTCTAGTGTAGTGTAGTCTAGTATACGGGGGGGGGGCATGGGGGGGGGGGGCTGCTATAGGTAAATCTCATAGAAATCGTCCAGCTCCTCGTGAAACAAGTCCCAATCGTCCTCTGAGTCCGTCACCTCGTCGTCCGTCCCCGCGGCGAGCAGCATGAGCAGCATCTCGCTCAGCTCGAACGTCACCATCTCCTCGTCCTCGTTATCGAACGAGTCAGTGCTCTCCCGCTCGTCGAAGATGTCCCACAGCGGAGTTCGTCTCGAGTTCTGGGGAGAAAATAAATCAATAATCAATCAATCAATCAATAAATATTAACAATAATAATACGTCTCAGGGTTCTTTATTGTCACATGTTGCACAGGTATAAGCACAGTGACATCATGTTATATGTCACATGATCAGGGAGTGCAGGTGTTAAACTGGAACACTGGGCCCATTCATACAGACTCATAAAACAACCATCACTGCGGACTGAACAAACAGCTCTGTATTCAAAGAGGATCTGCTGCTCTTCTCTGTAACATCCAGCAGAGGGCACTGCAGTGCAGGAGGACGGATGTTACTGCTGTGTCTGGAAGATGTGAAGCAGCTTTGGGAGTATAAACAGTGTGCTGTAATTACCACCAGAACACAACCGTGACAGACTCATTCTCAGTAACCTGTCAGTGTGTGTGTGTGTGAGCAGTGTGTGAGCTGGTACCCGGGATCTGCTGTTGGATCCAGTCTGTCGTCTCTGAGGCTGAGCCTCCTCCAGCCGGCCGTCAGGGAAGGCGTGTTTGTAGAAACAGTTTGAGCCGAAGGGGCACGTCCCACGACCCTCGTCAAAGTATCGACATGGTTTGGTCCTGAGAAGGAAAACAGGAAAACGTGGAGTCAGCTGATCTTTAGGTGGTCCTCACTGGACGGTTTTATACATTAGATAGAGTGTCACAGTTGAAGTCTGTGAGACCCCTCCCTTTAGTTTTCACTGCACCCTCCTGTCCTGATCCTGAACACATCCATCCGCATATCTGTCTGTCTCACCGGGATGAGATGGAGTAATAGACTTTGATGATCAGTGTATTCAGACGTCTCTAAAGAGATACATATAAATCTTTAAAAGAGACTCTCTAAGGATCAGGTCTCAGCTGATTCACCACTGCACATCTGAGCGGAGTGTTCAGTCTGCTGAGACTCTTCTGAGACTCGTCCCTGAGGCATCTCTGCATGAGTTCTTTAACAGGGCCGAGTCCAGTACGGGTCGAGCTGAACAGAGGGGATCACACCAGGCAGGAAATCAGACATTGAGCATCCTGTTAGTTTCAAAATAAAACACCCTGTTTAGACTCTGTCAGCCCAAGTAAAGCAGACTGAATACAGCGTACAGGTCAGCTGTTAGGTTCATGATGTTGGGATGTACGTGTGTGTTTGTGCGTGCGTGCATGCGTGTTTGTGTGCATGTGTATGTGTATGTGTATATGTGTGTGTGTGTGTGTGTGTGTGTGTGTGTGTGTGTGTGTGTGTGTGTGTGTGTGCATGCGCGTGTGTGTGCGTGCGCGTGTGTGTGTATACCCCATGCCGTCCTTGTACTTCTGGATGAGTTTCTGCTTGTCGTCTTTATCTTCCACCCAGTACTCGCTCGGGATCACAAAGTTTGATGTGATTCGACACTCCGGGCAAGACCTGCACGAATAGAGAGAGGAGGAAGATAAGGAGGGAAACCAGCGTTAAAAAGGGGCACAGGTGTGAATCCAGCATGCTCTATAGGTTGAAGCAGTGGCAGTAGAGCTGTCACAGCGCTGCAGAGGATCTCGCTCTCTTCTCAGATGAAGGTATTAAAGTGCGTCTGAAACATGAAACTGTATGGTAGCTTCTCACTCTGTATGTTGGAGATGTTCTCCTTTCTGCCTTTAACAGAACGTGTTCTCCAACCCTGCTGTTCTACTCCTCCTGCAGGTTCCCCTCACTTTCACCTGTCGTTAGTTAAAGTGACTCACTTGATGATTTTGCTCTCAAACTGTTTGGCGCTCCTCCATTTGCGGATGCACTTCAGACAGTAGCAGTGGCTGCAGTTGGACAGGATGCCGAAGCGTCGCTCGCTCATGTTGGCCTTCTCGAACACCACCTCCATGCACACACCGCACATCATGTCCTTACTGCGCTGGATGGCGAACGAGATCTCCATGTCCTTCTCGTGGGCCTCGATGCACGCCTGTCAGAGGAAACACACACACGCCTCAGGTTAACCTTCAATAGAGAGCGTGAAACATTCAGGACTCAGCTTCTTTCTGCTGCAGGTTCTCTAAACTAAGAGAACTGATCTGATTCTGCAGGACGGGACTGAAGGCTGTGTGGACCTTCAAAAACTCAACAGCATGAAACAGGGGAGGACAGAAGGAGACTGTGACGTGGAAGAGTCCTGCAGTCATGTCTGTAGGCATTACCTTTGTGTGATCGGAGCGCTGGGCATTGTCGGTGGGGTGTAGCACCTGCAGGCCGCACATGTCGCACACGTCGCCATGGAGATAGGCACAGTTGATGCCGTAGCGACACTCTCCGACGGCGGCGTACGGGCAGAGCGTCTTCCTCAGCTCCTTGTTCTCCTGTGCTGCTTCCCCGTCCAGCTCCTCGATGAGTGGGACGGAGCTCTCAGCCTTCACCGGCTCAGCTGAACACAGAGCCAACATCACAGTTAGAGACTTCAGACGGAGACACGTCTGCACGCTGCTCTGATCTGTGAGCCTGTTTCCCCTTCCTGCATTAAACTGACAGATCTCTGACGTCATGTTTCTGTGTCACTCACCTCGTCCACAGTAGGGCTGTCCTGGGACAAACTCTGCAGCGTTGACCCAGTCTCTGGCCCCTGGACCGGGTGTTGGCCCGTTGTGTTCAGGGTCTGATGGGCCGGCCAGTGAGGCGGAGGGCAGCGGCAGCGTCTGAGAGGTCTCCTCTTCCTCTGTCGGTTTACAGTGTTCGAACCTGGAGGAGAGGAGACGAGGTTCATTACAACAGATCAACGCTAATCTCACAGCTGAGACACAAACATACTGAAGGGATGATGCAGGGAGCAGGGGGTTATGGGAAATAGAGTCCTGGCGGGTTGAGACAAGACCCTGACGCGTCTACATTGTTTACCAGAAGCTAACGGTTTTACCTCCCCTTACAGTCTGTGGTATCTACAAGCAGAAGCTAAATGTGTCTGAACTCTTTTCCGACATGACCTGTGATCAGTTTGTCTCTGGCGTTGCTCATGTTAATGAAAGTTAATAACCGTCATCAAGGGGTTTTGACCAATCAGAATCAAGCATCATACACAGCCGGAAGATCATCATTGCACATCTCATCATCCATGTCTGTTCGTTTCAGGCGTGTGTGTCAGACGGTGTGAGCAAACAGTCAGTGTGAGAACTGCAGAGTTTAAAGTCCATCCTGATTCAGAGTTTGGAGGTCTGAATGTGGACAGGTTTCTGTCACAGAGATGATCTCAGTCACATGGGCAGAGTGCGCTCTGATATAGGGAGGAGTGTAGACTGATCTCTAACAGCTGAATGTTTGAAAGCTAATCAAACAGTTCAGCTTATTTAAACTTCTCTGTTCTCAGAGTGATAAACCATGATGATCAGCTGTGAGGCGCTAGTCTCAGTGAGTCCTAACCTTCAGCGTGCTCGGTCTGTGTTTCCCTGTGACCTGCCTCCTCTCAGCGTCTCAAAGAGCACACTGCCTCTCCCTGTAAATAATAAGCATGTAGGAGGAATGTGAGTGGAGGAGTGTGATCACCTCAGACACAGATACAGTGTGTGAGGACTGAGAGCTGACAGCTGCAGGTCTGTTTGGATCTAATGTTTACTCTGAAGGCCACAGCTTCAACACACACCTGATATTAAAGGGTTAATCTGAAGAGAGCACTCAGGATCCACCATGACGGAGCCATTTCTCTGGAGCTTCACACACGAGGGATAAACCAGAACAGGACCAGAACAGATCAGTGACTGACCCTCTGTATACTGATATTAAACAGAGAGGATCTACTTTATGTTTGAGGATACACCACGATCATAAACATCAGAGCGCTTCTCTCTGTTCATCTGCAGATCACGTGACCGTCAGACTCTCTCAGCTCTGAGAGGTGAAGAGAGAGAGAGAGAGAATGAAAGAGAAAAAGAAAGAGAGAGAGAGATGTTCCTCTCATCCGTCAGGGATGCTGTCGCTCTCTCTGAGGGGAAATATTCTTCAATTAAACCATCACAAGAACCAGAACCCGTCAGGTGTGAGCTCACAGTCACGTCCGCCTTAAGGCTCCACAGTTCATCCTCAGGACAAATGAACCCAGGAGCTCCACGAGGAACACAAACACAGAGTACAGATCAGGGACTCTGCAGGACCTCAGGACGTCACTAAAGTTAGAGCCTCTTCATTTCATCAGATAAGACTCATAAACTAAACTGTGTCTTAATCAGCGTGTTCATTTAAGAGTTAAAAGCTAAATGTTCTTAAGACGTCTTCAAATTTTCAACTCAAACTTCGACGTCTGAGACAAAAATCCCCTGAATATTATTCAGAAGAACCAGACGGACCAACAGCAGAAAACTAAAACATACATGATGATAAAGATGATTCCTCTCAGAGGTGTTAAAAACACAACCTGACGGGGTGATGAGAACCAGTTCAGCTCTGAAGCCGCTCCATGTTCTCCTCGCTCTGGTTTAGCTTCAGGGCTCAGAGACTATCTGAGTTAAATCTGGCTCTGCTTGTTCCTCTCTTTACCTCCACATGTCACCTGACTCAAACACTTCATAAACTTATATCAAATACATATAAAGAGGGTCTGCAGAGGGATGATACTGAGCCTGCAGAGGACTCAGGTATAAACTGCAGCCTGTGTGGAGCTGAGGTCTGCGTGTGTGAACCCTGATGACAGGTCAACTCTTCATACACATTAAACTCAATTTAAAGAGGCCTCAGTAAAGACATGTCAGCTCCTCAGACACAATAACTCCATGACTAACAGGCCCCGACAGTCTGAGCACGCAGAGGTACAAAAGGAGGAGCTGCTGACTGTCTCTCCTCCGTCAGACATCACTGTTAACCAGTCTGCTCCCACAGATCCACTGGAGGAGAGAGAGGGAGGGAGGGAGGGGCAGCATGAATAAGAGAGGAGGCTGCTGCAGCAGAGTGAACCCAAGGAACCCAGCAACAGCGCAGGAGAAGAAGGGGAGAAGGAGGGGGAGGAGGGTGAGAGAGAGAGAGGGAAACACAGCGTTATGCAATTGCCATGCAGGCTGCAGAGCTCTGTGTCTGGACCTGTGGGCTGCAGGAGAGAGAGAGAGGCAGAGAGACACAGAGGCAGAGTGAGAGAGCGAGACAGCCCACCACAATAGAGCGAGAGCCCGGGGACTTGAACCACAACAAACTCCCACAGGGAGACTCCTTCTATAGACTCTTAATGCCGGGGTCACGGGAATAATGAGGACACCTCCTCCGTCACAAGGATGGAGGAATGTGATCAACAACAACATGTCAGAGCTGCACACACTCGGCGTCAGGCTCCCTGCAGGCAGCAAGCAGACTGTTACATGTCAGTGTGTGAGTGTGAGTGTGAGTGTGTGTGAGTGTGTGTGTGTGTGTGTGTGTGTGTGTGTGTGTGTGTGTGTGTGTGTGTGTGGGTACGTGACGCGGTCCTGACTGCAGCTGGTAGTGGTCCTCTGAGGGTCTGGGTAACTATGGGGATGCAGCCAGACACGCAGCAGACAGTCTGTGCGGCTGCTGCTGCTGCTGCTGTCTGGGTACACCGGAGCCTGACAACAGAGCAGCAGACTAATCCCCTGCTCTAAAGACCGAGCGGCTGCATGTTTCAGCCCGTCTCACTGCAAAGAAACACTAATGACCACGTTCAGAGCCAGCTGCAGGGAGAGGCACAGATCCAGAGGAGACCTGAGAGAAGACCTGAGAGACACAGAGTTCAGTCTGAGGGGACAGGCACCTGAGGGGTCCTCAGAGACATAAAAATAGGGTCTGCTTTTATCAGCTGCATGGATGTTTTTAAATCAGTCTATAAAAAACAAACTAATGATGAAATAAATATGATATTCACTAAAACAGATAACTTTAATAAGACAAACTGTCCTCTCTGTGTTCACGTTATACAAAGATCTTTAAATGTTTCACTGACTGAGGTATAAAAACATGTGGATTATAATAATAACAATAACAATAACAATAATAATAATAATAATAATAATAATATCTAAGACTTATATAGCTCTATAAATAAAAAATGTGAAATATAAAAATACTTTAAAATAAATATAAAAATAAATTAAATGAATCAATATATAAAATGAAATGAAATAAAATAAAATAAATAAATAAATAAATAAATAAATCCACACTGTTCTAAAGGACTAAATAAAAGCCTAATTTTCCCCCGTGTTTGAAGGAAAGACCTGAGTGTATGAAAACGACACGTACATCACAATGTTTGGTTCTTTCAACCAGATAAACTAAAAACTTTAAACTTTAAAACCTTGTTTTATTTGATGGAAGGGAAATAAATGTGTACATAACCTGATCAATAACTCCAAACCACGATAACATCCTTCAACAGTCGGTGACATCATTCACAGGAAGCAGCGTCAGAGGGAACACTCATTAAGCGTACATTTAATGGTTCTTCCTTCAAACTGAGCTCACTGTCAAACATATTATTCATCATTTTGTAGATTTATAAGTGAGGAAATGAATTAACTTAAAAATAAGCATTAGATGCAGCACAGTGTTACACTCCTCTGAGATAAAACCGCACGTTTCATCCTGCTGGCTGAATTTACCAAACAACAACAAATGTACCAATAATAATGATAATAATAATAATTTAAAAAATGAAATAATTATAATAATAATAATAATAATAATAATAATAATAATAATAATAATAATAATACAACATCTGAGAAACCCCTGGAGCTGTGTGTCTGTTCCTCAGAAACAGCGAGAGCAGCCGGAGCTCAGACCAACAACATGTTGACACTGGGAGCGTCTCAGGTGTCAGCTCCCCTCCAGGAGCTCCAACACTTCTCAGAAGCTGAGACACTTTTAGAAAAGAAGTCGGAGCGCTGCTTCACGACAACTGGAGCACTCTTTCAGTCTTTGGCAGCTGACCGTGATCACAACACATCCATGTCTTTATCCTACGTTCACGTTAACTCACTGTAATCTAAGAGCTGAGGTGTGTTTCTTTACCTGCACCGGTCCCCAAACGCACAGTTTCCCTTCTGAAAGAACTTGCAAATCATGGCTGCAGGTTGGCTGCTGGTGAGATCATGGGAGTATCGACAGTTTTCTCCTTCTGTGCAGAGACCGTGCATGAAATATCTGAAACAGAACACAAGAGAGACGGCTGAACGTCACACACTGAGACTTTAAAGAAAGAAAGAGACCTTATTTTCTTCATCAAATGATGAAAACACCAGCGGAGGAGGATTATCATCAAGGAGTGATAATGATATATCCTGAGCATTTATTTAGAAATGTGACGATAATTTGATATCTATTGTTATATAGTCCTCCTACATCAGACCCACTACTTTAACGTGCACCACAGATGCACATGATTGCATTGCAGGATGTTGCAGGAGGCTTGCAAGGCAGAACGACTGACCTAATAACTCACCTGTAGTTGTGACACGGTGTGACTGTGGAGGTGTGTGTCAGGTAACCACGCCTGATTCATCTACAGCTACTCTCCCAAAGCATTAAAGCCTGTTCCATAACCCTCTGAAGAACAGCTCCTCTATTTTATAAAGATATCCAGACATACAGAGCAGGGCTGGGTTCACTCTGAGAGACAGGTGTGCTACAGGTGTTTGAAACAGAGACACTCCTCACACAGGGCGTGAGGAGGAGGCCAGGTAATGAGAGGGTTCATTATATTTTATGATCAATTATTGAATTTAATAGCAGCATCTGATGTAGTAATGTCACAAAGCGTCTCCTTGATGTAAACATGTGAATATGAATGTGAACATGTGAATATAAATATGAAGATGTGAATATGAATGTGAACATGTGAATATAAATGTGAAGAAGTGAATATGAATGTGAACATGTGAATATAAATGTGAAGATGTGAATATAAATGTGAAGATGTGAATATGAATGTGAACATGTGCAGATATATATAAGCATGTGAATATAAATGTGAATATGAATGTAAACATGTGAATATAAATATAAACATGTCAACATAAATTTTGATATAAAAATGTGAATATAATGTAAACTTGTGAATATAATACAAACGTGAATATAACATGTGAATATATATGTGAATATAAACATGTGAATATGAATGTGGATATAAAAATGTGGATATAAACATGTGAATCTAAATATAAAACATGTGAATATAAATATAAAACGTGAATATAAATGTGAATATAAACATGTGACTCAAACATGTGAATATAAATGTGATTATAAATGTGAATATAAATGTGAATATAAACATGTGAATATAAATGTGAATATAAATGCGAATATAAACATGTGGATATAAATGTGATTATAAATGTGAATATAAACATGTGAATATAAATGTGAATATAAATGCGAATATAAACATGTGAATATAATACAAAAAATGTGAATATAAATATAAAACATGTGAATATAAATATAAAACGTGAATATAAATGTGAATATAAACATGTGAATATAAATGTGAATATAAACATGTGACTCAAACATGTGAATATAAATGTGATTATAAATGTGAATATAAACATGTGAATATAAATGTGATTATAAAGGTGAATATAAACATGTGAATATAAATGTGAATATAAATGTAAACATGTGAATATAAACATGTGAATATAAACATGTGAATATAAATGTGAATATAAACATGTGACTCAAACATGTGAATATAAATGTGATTATAAATGTGAATATAAACATGTGAATATAAATGTGAATATAAATGTGAATATAAATGTAAACATGAGTATATAAATGTGAATATAAATGTACATACATGTATAATGTGTGTGTGTTCGTGTGTCGTGTTTCACTTTCACATTGTGTACAGACTGAAGCTCAGCTCGGTCACAACAAACAGCTCATGTGCTCTAACTGAGACAGTTAGCAGAGAAATATCATAAACACATCAAACCAATAAAGGATGGTTAGTTATCAAAATGTTAGCAGCTCGTTATTAAAGTGAACCCCTCTCTGTAGTGTGTAAGTGTTGGTGTAACACTGTGTTTCAGCTAGTTGACAACATGCAGGCTCTGGAACAGGCTGCTAACCTCACAATGCCTTCAGAGAGCTGAACATACCTCAGCTACATAACAACACAGGGAGCAGCTAGCTAACAGCTGACCGAGACTCGGAAGACGCTCCTGTCAGTCGGTCGTTTCAAACCGAATCGTCGTCATTTTAGTCTCAAACCACAGAGGATATCATCATCATCGACATGTTCACCTCCAGCCGTCCTGTCTTACCTGCAGGTTACGTTCTTGGTCCACCCTCCTGTTACTGCCGGAGTCTCCGTAGACGCTGCTGCTGCCTCCGCCATAGCTGTTTATGTTGAGGAGCCACAGCCGGACCTTCCGGACAGCTCCGCCACGGCTCGGGCTCTTCCGTATAAGTACGATTCAAGCCGAAGTTTTCCGAAGATCATTCGTGGAGCGCTTCCTGCTGTGGGGCCCCGCCGTCACTCTGAGTCACTTTATAAGCTTATTTACGCGCTTTATTTCACTGTTTAAAATGTTGCTTTATTATTTAAGTAATTTTAACTGTTATCATATTCTATTGTTATTTATTCATTCATTTATTTATATTATTTATCTACTCAGATTTATTCATATTTTTAGCCTTAGTTTTATTTTCAACGCTTGTCCTTATTACCCTTTTTAAATCTATTTATTTTAACTATTTGTATTCTTAATTTTGATGCTTTAATTATTTTAATTACACATGTTTTATTGTTGGTGTGCATTACTCTCTATTTTATTTTAATTTTAATTTTAATTATTATTTGTATTCTTCTTCTTCTTATTATTATTATTACTATCATTATTTCCCCCTAATATGTCTTGCCAATTTTTTTATTTCTGCTTCTTCCTTGTTTTTCAATCACTGTAAAGCACTTTGGGTTGCATTTGATTTGTATGAAAGGTGCTATATTGATTGATTGATTGATTGATTGATTGATTGATTGACTGATTGACTGTTTATCATAAAATCATCAATAACAGTACCATGAGTCAGTCAGGAGGGATGAATTAACACTTTACTGTTCTCTGAACCTCCAGTTTAACTCTACTTTAAGTGTCTAGACCATAAATTAAACACAGGCAGCATACATGAAGCATCCTCCATGAGGCTGCTACAGTGTTAAAGGGTGAATGTCTGACACAATGTGCAATATTATGTAAACGTTTGATAAAAATAAAAATAGCTGATGAATGGTTGAAATAGCTAGATGACTTTATATTGTGTCTCTTATTGTGTGCTATTTGTGAAGTGTCTTTGAGTTCTGTGAAAAGCGCTATATAAATAAAAATGTATTATTATTATTACTATTACTATTATTATTATTATTATTATTATTATTATTATTATTATTATATAAAGTAAAAAATAATTATCATATAAGGCTATAGGGTAAAGTTAGCTGAAGCAGGCTAAACGTTTAATAGTGTTTTCACTGTGAGGCTAATTTATCAACTGATAAAACTCTAAGATAAAATAATAGACAAACAGTAAAATTCAGATAAGCTCTGTACGAACAGAAGGTTAGCTAATGTGCATCCTTATTAAATAAACTAGACTAAGCTAAACTACATTGGAGCAAATAAAAACCTTTATAAAGCCTCTGATGTGACGACAACATTGAATAAAAACCTCTAAAAGCAGTTTTAGTAAGTGTGAACATTAGAGCTTCTTTTATAAATGTGATCTTTCTTTACATTTAGCTTCATTACTGTGTTTCTACCATCATCCAGTGTTTAGTGTTTCCAGGAGCTCCGGTCAGACGTGCTGGTGTTTGTTTCCAGTGGAAATCATGGTGTGTCAGTGTGTTGCTTGGATTCAGGAGTCAGTATGTTAGAAACACCCAGCGGCTCATACAGAACTGGACTAAAAGAGCAAACAGAGCGTCTGCAGGCCGTCTTTACATCCCTCTCCCCGTCTTTGTCTCTGTCCTCCTCGTCTGAATGGATCTGTTTGAACTGGAAGGCCTCTCGTTTTATCACAGACTCTGTTTTGGTGCACGACACCACAACACTGTCCCTGATATTGTTCAGACACTCATCACCTGAGCTGACATCCTGTGGTCTCCATGGCAGCAGCACATATATATAATAGTGCACTTTGTAAAGACTCTCTTTAATCAGGAGTCCTCAGAGGACAGATCCCATATGAGACAAGCTGACGGACGTTTGTTTAGAAGAAACTCAGAGCTGGAGGTGGATCAGAGAAGAGACGTGTTCCAGAGACTGAACCCGGCTTTATGACTCCTCTGTCCCTGTCTTGGTCTTGGTCTTGGTCTTGGCCCCTTGCATGCTCAGCAAACAGCTGGATCATAAAAGCATCCAGACCTTTAAACTAAAGGATTGATGCATGGCGATTAATAAAGCAAGTTTAAAATGTCATCTGATAAACAAAGATGTGTTTGATGACAGATCACAGCAGGGTCTACTGAGCACAGCCCCAGGGGTCCACAGGGTCAAAGGTCAGGGCTGCTTTTGGGCTGAGTCTTCATATGTCTGTTTATAAAAGTCGATGAAACAGGAATAAAAAAATACAGAGAAGCACAAAAAAGACCAAATACAGGAATGATGAAAGAGACAAACCACAACAGGATGAGATTATGCAACAGAGAGACTTTAACAGAGACACAACATACCAGAGAGAGAATATTGAAGAGAAACCGGCCTACCAAACAGAGGCTCAAACTGATCTGAGACCAGCAGAAACAACATGACCATTGAGAGGTTCAATGAAACATAAGTACCACAAACCAGAGACACAAGAAATGTTAGTCGAGACACTAAGCTAAAGGTCCTGTGAAAACTAAATCTGTCCCACATGAGAGGTGTGCATGCTGCAGTGTGAAGAAGAACACAGAGCTTCATAGACAGACTCAGAGTTCTGATCTGATCCATAAAGAGGCTCAGCTGTGTTTTAAAGACATCTCTCTGTCTCGACGTGGGACCTGTCTCTACTCTGAGGTGAGTTTGCTTCTACAACAGAAATCTGTGATTTTTGTTAATTTCATGTTGTTGATGATTTATTACAAAGCCGTCCTCACCTCTGAAGCTTTATGACCTGTCAACAGACATGTCTTCATGTAAATATCCTCTGAACCCTCCAGGTCTCTGCCTGCAGACATGAGAGAGGAAGCGGTCCTGAAGTCACGTCAGGACTCTGAGCGTGTCCCTGCAGGATGCTGAGCAGGGCGTGTGGAGGCGGAGAGATGGACGGAGTATAAAAAGAGTCGTTTCTCTGCTGGAGAGACTCTGAGGTGACTCTGAGGACAACATGGACGTCTGTCTCATGATGATTCAATGGTCTTTAATAATCAGTGTAGCTGTAATGCAGACTCCACCTGTGGAGTCAGGTGAGACCCTGAGACTGGCTGACAGAGAGAGCATCCTTCACCCTGCTCCTCTGACTGCAGGCTCAAAGACACAGACATATGTCCTGCCTGCAGACACAGAGGAGGGCACCGAGAGGTCTCTGCTGCGCCGAGGACTCACAGGATTCAGGAGGAGGACATCTAAAAGGAGGCATGAGAGACAGTATGGACGGTTTAATTCTGACACAGTGAGTACAGGCTGCTCAGCCAGGATTTACCTGTGTTCACCTGTCAGCAGGAGTAAGATGGTTTAAATCATCTCCAGACTTCAGTTCCCTGACTGGATGCTCAGGGGTCAGCATCAGCTCTCTAACATGGAGGCAAATTTTAGAGGAGTGAATAAGTTATCAATAATCAGAGGAATCTAAAACAGAGTGAATAAGATCAGAAGGTTTGAACTGAAGTTAGCAGGTCTGCGTCTGGAAACAGAAAAGTGTTCTGTCTCTGAGTTCAAAAGATGGTTAGAAACACAAACATGTCAGAGTTTAAAAACTCCTCAGAGGACCTGAGAGGAATGTAACCCTGAGGAGCTTCATCACAAAGTCTCTCTCTGTCTCTCTCTGTCTCTCTCTGTCTCTCTCTCTCTCTCTCTCTCTCTCTCTCTCTCTCTCTCTCTCTCTCTCTCTCTCTCTCTCTCTCCCTCTCTTTCTGTACGGACGTATTCAAAGACTCTAACATGAACTCGATGTTTTCAGTTGGGCTGCAGAGACGTGGAGGAGAGGAGCTGCAGCTCTTCCTCTCACTGCTCTGGATGTTTGGGCCTGTTCACCTGTGACCTGATCCTGAGCACCTGTCAGCTGAAGGGCGTGGCCAAACAAACAGGTAACCATGATGACATACCTGTTCTCATGTCTACATTATTTAATGCAGTTATTCTATATCAGATCTGTGCTGAGTCAGTGAAACCCTGATTCTGCTGTGAGTTACAGTTTTAAAAGCAGACGCACAAACAGCATCAGATTTAAAATAAACATGTATTATTAATGAAACAACATTTTTCAGTTTCATCTGATTAGTTATATTTACTATATTTTTGATTATAGAGTTTAAGGAATTAATAAACAATAAAACTCTTATGGAATTGAATTTGTGTAACGATGAATCTGTCCTTAAATCATGAGTATATTAGAGCTAGTGGCACTAGGATGGTTCTAAACACAGCGTGCACTATATATCATATAAACTGTGTTGAGAGGAGAGAGGTCAGCGCTTCAGTGTTTAACCCTCTGTAGTCTGTATCACATGAAGCCGGCTGAGTTTGGTTCAGTTTGTTTTTGTGTTTCAGATAAATTCCTGCAGACTGTGAGAGACGTTTGATCATCGAGCTGCACGTCACCACACGTGATTCATCACATCATAGAAACATACACGTTCACCTGCATGATTCATGACTCTACAGGAGAGCAGGTTAATTCAGCCCACCTATATCACACAACATTGATTATTTATATTTGCATGTTTTCTGTATGTTTTTTAAATGTATTAAATTATGTATAACTTATCAAGCTTATAGAACATAAAATAACCCTCTGAAGCTCAAACAGAGAGAAGAGTCTTTGTCCACAGTCACAAATATAAAGAATACATTTTACATTAAAGTTAAATATTTAAATAAATCATCATTTCTTCCTCTGCAGTTTGTTTTCTGGCTCTTGGCTTATAAAATGTCTCCATCTAGTGTTTGTTGAAGTACACTGCAGGCTGAGAGAGTCAAACACAAAGAGTCTGTTTGGATCTTAAATGAATGAACCTTTGAATCTCTCCTCTAATAAAACAAACACACATTTATTACTTTACACCCCTCTCCTTATGTTCAGCTCCTGATATGATTTATTTGTATTCTATTATTTTATGATTAATGTGAGAAATGTTCTTCAGTTTTAATATATCTGTTGAGACTTTGAGCTCACTGTCAGCCACTCAGTCTTTAACTATCTGTAACTACATCCTGTAAGGCCTCCTCTCTATACTGAAGATTATATTCAATATTAATTATTTGTTTTTATTGGTATAAATGTAAAATGAAAAATGCAAACCACAGTTAGCATCAGTATAACTGGGAGGATTTTATAACTTTATTTATATTTTTTATATTTCAGATTTTTGTGTTCATCTTTTGTTGTTTTAATTCTTCCAACATTGTTTTGTTTCCTTCCTCACATTTCTCTTTTATTGTCTTTTGCTTTCTTTATTTGTAAAGCACTTTGTAATCCTGGTTTGATAAGTGCTGTATGAGTAAAGATTATTCTCATTATATTATTACTTTCAAATGAGTCTTAGTGTGAAGACTTCAGATCAAACTTGTCAACCCATCAGTCTTAAATGCTGCTCCCTGCCAGAGTCGACCAACACTAATTGTAGATCCTCCATCAGAGACTCTGAAGCAGCAGATTTTTGATACTTTTGATTAAAAATACTGAAATAATGAATCTGTTTTAAAGTGAGGGATTTATTTCCACTGCAGGAACATAAGGGGAATACAAACACTTACAGGTGGTTGTAGTTTCACTTCCTTAAAATCAGCTTTAATAGATTCATCAGTGAAAGTGTCCGTCATATGAATTCCTCATGATGATAAAGAAACAAGTTGATTTAATTCATACATTAACTACACTTTAATGTATGTTCTGAGACCCTCTAAGACTCTGTGTTGTTTTGACAGTTATTTTTCTACATATGCAGTAATTCAGTCCACTAGGTGGTGTTGAAGCAAACAATAAGGGTCTTAGGATTGCTGTCCCATACATGTGGTCCTGAATCTGCAGCTGGGTTTGCAGACACATGCAGCTCTGTGACAATGACTCTCTGCTGCCCCCTCCTGGCCTCAGTGAACACAGCCTCATGGGCCAATCAGTCTTCAGTTTGCTCCACATTAGATCTACAATCCTCAGAGTCTGTTTCTCTAGAACTCCTCCAAAGAGGACTGAACCCGACCACCTTAGGACTTTCCATAACCGTAAGGGTCTGCTTCACACAAGAATCTGTGACTGAGGACTGGACCCACACGAGGACTGGACCCACCTGGACAACATCGGCCAGGTCCTCAGTGAATGGTTTAACATGTTTGAAAGATGACTTCAGGGGTTGTTGAGGATCAGACAGCAAAGAGAACACACACACACACACACACACACACACACACACACACACACACACACACACACACACACACACACACACACACACACACACACACACACACACCTGAGCACCTGATACATGACCATCACCTCAGTCAGGGACAGAGTGACGGAGGGACAGAGGGACGGAGGGATGGAGGGACAGAGGGACAGAGAGACAAAGGGACAGAGGGACGGAGGGACAGGGGGACAGATGCACCCTGCAGTGTTTCAGACCTTACTGCATTAATCACAAAGAAACTACAGAACTGTGTGTGTGTGTGTGTGTGTGTGTGTGTGTGTGTGTGTGTGTGTGTGTGTGACCTCTCTACAGCAGCAGACACACAGCTCTGCTCAGGTGTCCTCACCCTGACTCACGTCTCAGTCCTTCAGAGGATCTCTGCGGTGAGTTTTCTTCAGAGTCTCTGCAGGAAGAGCAGAAAGCAGCTCAGACACATCTAGGGCATGACATCATTTAGTGCACTGCATTGTGGGAAAACACTCCTTACTTACTGACCACTGGGGGGCAGCACATCATTTGTTATTCTGCACACAGCAGATGTGTGAGGCTCCAGTACATCCAGAGAAAGAAGCCTGTTCAGCTGGTTTCTGTTCAGCACCTGGTCCAGGCTCAGGCCTTTCTCCAGAGACGCCTCAGGTGCTAAATGAATCCAAACACCAGCACCAGCAGCAGCTAGCTTCAGGACCATGTTTACTCTGAGGGAGTGTGTGTGATGACTGACCTGAGACCTGGGTGTTAGAGTCAGGCTTTAACAGAGAGCTTCAGAAATCAGTACTCAGGTCAGATCCCAGCTGAGTCTGTTTCAGTTTGAAGGAAACCTGGAGAGGAGAAACCAGAAGGCCAAACAGGAACATGGCATAAGAGTTGATCAAATATGTGCTCCTAGAAGAGAGAGAGAGAGAGAGAGAGAGAGAGAGAGAGAGAGAGAGAGAGAGAGAGAGAGAGAGAGAGAGAGAGAGAAAGAGAGAGTCAGTCTGATGAGGGGAGAAACAGTCTGATGAGGGTTGAAAGCTGGTTCTAAATCAAACCTGATCACCTCCACAGATTAATGAACTTTGGGTTAAGACGTCAGGACGGGGGACTCTGAACTCAGTGCAGGGCGGAGCCAGCATCTCAGGAGTGAGGGGACGGACTGGTAAAGTTCAGATTTGAGCATAAAATTTTATTTTCTTTATTTTGTTGTTAGGGTTATCATTATTATTGTTATTTAAATATATTTCTGGGCATGTTTTCTCCTTATTGATAGGACAGCTGAAGAGAGACAGGAAACATGGGGAGCAGAGAGCGGAGAAAGATGCATGGACTAGAGCCTCTGTACATGGGGCGCCTAAACATCTAGACCAAGCAGGGCACTTCCTTCAAAAATCCTTGATACTCACAGTTTAGGGTTAATTTTAATACACTGAGGAATGGGTAACTGGAGGGCAAGAGCATCTTGAGCATCTAACACTTGATTCCTGCATCGTAGTGAATATTTTAGAGACTGATTGTGGTGGAAATTAAATTCTATAAAAGAAAAATACAATATTATTGACATATTTCAATGTTATTGATTATATTACATAACATAATTAACTACAAGGGCATCCAGAGGGCACTTTTTCAAATTTTTGTGTGAACTTTTTTTTACATTTAATTCACTGGAGGGGCATCAAAGGGCACTTTCCTGCATTCAATATGGAGAGAAATCAAGAGGACACTTTTTTTTTTACATTTTATACATTTGAGGGACACCCAGAGGACACATTATCCCCTGTAAGGGCATCTACCAGAACAACTTTTATGTGTTTTTCACTGGAAGGACACCAGAGAAGCCAATTTATAATGTTTTATCTACTACAGGTGAATCTATCATTGCTCCCCTGAGCCCTCATGTCCAGGCAGTTAATTTAAAATCCACCTTCATCCTGCCTGTTAGTATTTCTTTATCCACTTATCACTTGTCCTTCCCTGTGAAGCCCGCTGACTGTCAGAGATGCTGCAGCCTTGTTCTCTTTCTGTCACAGTTATGCAGATAAGGACAAGACGTGTAAATAAACTGAGTATAAATTAAGTAGAGGGTTTAATACAATAAAAAATGAAATTTAACCCTCTAAGTTAGCAGACCTCCAAACCTTATGACTCACCATCATTGTTAGCTATGTACACAGGGAGCAGCTTGATGTTGTATGTTTAGTGTAAACTTTGAGCACATCCGGGTCTTCAGGTAGAAGCAGAAGCAGCAGGTGGAGCGTCACTTCCGCTCTGACAACAAACCAAGACGCTCCTTTACCGCCCACTCATGGTGCGTTCAGGAACACTTGGAAAATCGACCTCAGACTCGTTAAAGTGAATTGAGCGGACAGAAAACTGCGGGGGCAGCGAGGACAGATGCGGCAGCTGCGGGGGGTCGTGTCCCCCGTGTCCGCTGAGCCCATGTGTCCGCGGATCATGAACTCCAGAGCAGGAAGTAAACGATGGCAGACTAGAACTACAGTTTTATAACTGTAGGTTATCAGGAAGTTGGGGTTACGGGTCACAGTAATAAATCTGTTCCGTATAAACAGTTAAAAAGTCTCCGGCTGACATGGACGTTGAGACATATCTGACCCGTATCGGGTTTTCGGGCCCCTCTGTGCCCAGCCTTGACGTGCCCAGCCTTGACGTGCTCCAGTCGATCCACCTCCTCCACCAGCTGTCGGTCCCGTTTGAGAACCTGACGGTTCACAGCGGGGGTCGGGTCCACGTGGACCTCCCTCTGTGGTACCAAAGGATTGTGCAGCAGCACAGAGGAGGTCTGTGCTATGAGAACAACGGGCTGTTCTCCTGGCTGCTGGACCAGCTGGGCTACAGGGTGACCCTGCTCTCGGCTCAGATCAAGAGTGGGGCTGGTTTCTATGGGCCCCCCTTTGAACACCTGATCCCCATGGTGACCCTGGGTGGGCAGCGCTGGCTCTGTGATGTGGGCTCAGGTCGTGCTAGCTTTACATCCCCCCTTTCATTGGAGACCAGCACCGCTCAAGAGCAGGGCCACAGGGTGTACCGGATCAGACAGGACGGGGACTTGTACTTCCTGGAGTGGCAGCAGGAGGAGAACAGAGGACCTGATGGAGACTGGGCAGAGATGTACAAGTTCACTCTGGATCCTCGGAGTCTGGAGGACTTTGCAGAGATGTGTGAGTACCACCAGAGCTCCCCCTGCTCTGTGATCTTCTGTAAGTCCTTTTGCACGGTCTTAAAGCCCGGAGGGAGACTCACCTTCGTTGGCCACAGACTGACCAGCGCCACCTACCCATCAGAGGGGAAAGAACTGGAGACCAGGACCAGGGAGCTCTCAGATGAGGAGATCCCCGGGGTCTTAGTGAAGCAGTTTGGGATAGTGTTAACGTCTCCGCTCATACCAAAGGACGAGACTGTCACCCCTCCACCAGACCTGTACTAACTACGAGACCATAACCCCCCCCACAAGACCCCTACTGACCCTGAGACCGTCGCCCCTCACAAGACCTCTACTGACCCTGAGACTGTCACCCCTCCACCAGACCTCTACTGACCACGAGACCATCACCCCTCCACCAGACCTGTACTGACCCTGAGACTGTCACCCCTCCACCAGTCATCTACTGACCACGCTGTAGACCTCATACCTGCAGGTATGGGTATTGAACACCTGCTCACTGACAGGACTGCAGGTCTCTGAGTCCTGCATGCAGCAGATGTTAGAAAGGTCTGGTTCTGGATGTGGCTCTGAGATCAGGATGCTGTATTGAATGTAATCTGCAGGTTATTAAGGACTCAGGACCCAGGACGGTACCTCTCTCAGCCCTGCTGCTCTGCTAACATGCATTCAGACAGACAGGGGCAGATCCAGGGGTGGCCATGGCCCCCTGTTGGCCCCCCTGGATCCTTGTCTGTTATTGGCTGTATGCTCTGTCTGGTGTTAGGATCACACTGAGCTGTGATGTGTCAACAGGCTGTGTTTGATCTCTGTGACTCTGATCAGTGTATTGATTTATAATAACTCCACTCTGAGTCTCTAGATGTGAAACCTTCTCTTGAGTACTTAAAGAGTTAAACTGAGAGGATCAGAATGAAACTATCACTACGATAACTTCAGGAACTCGTTCACTGTTGTTATACTAACTATATTATAATAACTCTGTTTTATCAGCTTCTCATGAATCATTTACAGAAACAGATATTTTTACAGTTTAAGTAATAAACATTTTATTTGAAAAAAGGAAACAGTTTGTCGTTTATTTAAGTCTTATTTTCTCTTTGAATAAAAACTCCTTTAATAAAAAAAAACAGAGTAACATATTTCTCATTACTCGATCAATCGAACAATAACTGGTAATAAATCATCAGATACCTGCAGCCTGAAGAGGGTTCAAACATCCTCACTCTAGTGGGTCAGTTTCTAAAGTTCATAATGATTCTCAGGAGAAGAACACAGCTGATGATACCTGACAAACTCCATCTCTCCTCAGCTGGAGTCAGTTTACTCACCTCTGTCCAAACTCCTGGCTCCGCCCCCTCACTGTGCTCCACCTATCTGACTGAAACTGAGGACAGGTTTCAGTCTGTGTTTAAAAACTTTGACGTTGATAACGAAGAGATTTAATTTAATTTAATTTAATGAACATAAATGAAGGATTCAGAGATTAGTGAAAGTATCTGATTCATTCTTTTTTAAAGTTATATTTTTTGGGCATTTTCACCTTTATTTGACAGGACAGCTGAAGAGAGACGGGAAATGTGGTGAGTAGAGAGTGGGGGAGGACATGAAGTAAATGGCCGAGGCTGGAATCAAACCTGCAACCTCAGGACTATCGCCTCTGTACATGGGGCGTGAGCTTCGACTGCTAGGCCAACGGCACCCCAAGTATCTGATTCATTCTGTGTGAAAGTTTCTGCTGCAGGTTAAATTTAATATCTGCAGACGACACTGACTTTACTTATCTATGTCTGTTCTGATGATCTGAGTCTGAGTTATAATCATCATAATAATAACTCATCGTTTATTTACTCTGCAGTTAGAGACGCTACAGAACATCAGACCGTCTTTAACTCCAGTGTCTCTGATGAAGGTCTCTGATGAAGGTCCCTGAGTGATCTGACGTCAGCACCGAGACACGTCCATCTGCAGATTAAACTCAGTGTTTATGGATCCTCAAAGTTCAGACAGCAGAGATGAAGGATTGTGTTTAAGGTCTCATTAACATAAACTCCTCCTTACAGCACATGGTATCCCTCTGCACAGCCAGATGCTAATTTAATTTAGCATGGTCTCAGTCCTCCATATTTTAACCCCCCTGACCTCCAGCCCGTCTCGGAGACCAGCAGAGAGGTATTGATCCTGATCGACTCAGGGAGAATGAATTTCATCACATTAACACCTAGTATGAGTGTTCTCTGAGTGTTTCTGATGATGCTGACAGAAGGTAGAGTGATGGATGTTTAATCTATCTTTGACTTGTCATTTAAAAATGTGTTTATCTTTAGAGGCTAAAAAACCTTCATCTCTACATGGACAGGTTTATGTTTCAGACCAGGTTCAGGGTGTGGACGCTCCAACTTCCTCAAATATATCAAAATAATGTTTAACATTTACAATTAAAACGTTCAGACAGTTTGAGAGATGAGAGGAAAGTTGTCAGCATAAGAAGTACCGAGTCAAATTCCTTGTGTGTGGTCACAAACCCGAAACGATGGAGCTGATGCCGAGTCTGGTTCTGGTTCGATGCATGAGTCAGAGGGACCAGCTGATGAAGGTGAGGCTGCTCTGGCAGACCCTCTTCATCATTAAACCCTGAGGTGATGGGGGTAGAGGTGATTAACCCTCGTTAAGGTGGAGAGAACCTCAGCCTAGTTAACTCTGTCTGTTAGAGGGTGCAGTCGGTGACTCCGCCTGAAGGGGGTGATGTTGATGTCAGTGTGTGTCGCTGCCAAGCGGCAAACTCTGGTCTCAAACGATGAAGCCAATGCAGAAGTGTTATAAACTGCAATACATTGAAAATCCGTTTGAGGCTGGCTGCAGAAACAACGGAAACCACATAGATATGAATGGGAAAAAGACGATCTTTGCAGCATTAATAAACATGTTTACAGCCTGGTTCAAAAAACGACTTGGCCCTACGAAGCTAATCTCTAATGGCACAAACTGTACGGGGGGTGAATTTTTTTCTAACGTGACGGTTCAGAAGATATTAAGATTCCGAGTTTTTGCCCAAATAAGGACATGACTGACGTGACTCCCGGTCGGGAACACATAGCTGTTGGCTAGGAGGCTCACACTACGTCACACTCTGCCCAGTTGAGTTCCGCATTACCAATATGGCTGCCGCCGTCGATTTGCTTCAAAACAGCACTCAGGAACAGATGGGTGACGTCACAGATACTACATCCATATTTTATACAGTCTATGGTCGCTGCCCGCCGCGCTCATTAAGATGCAGAAACAGAAAGGTGGTTTATTCTTCATCACGTGTGTTAAAGGTTTAGACTTTAAAGTGTGACTGAAGTCTTCGTCAGATGAACTCTGGAAACAAACAATAATAACCGTGACAAGGTTTCCGTGGTCGCCGCTCTGCCTCGCTCTTCCTGTGGAAACGAGCTGTGGGGTTAATGAGTGAGTCGACTAACAGTCATCCTGTCAATTAGTATTTATTATTCATAGATCCATGGTAACTGAAAGGCCTGCTGTCTGCACACGCTCATTAGCGCCAGCTCGTAATGATCTCAGAACCACAGCAGCTCCACCGCTCTGCTGCCGGCCTGCGGTTAATCATCCACACGCTGCTGCAGACCAGAAGTGAAACCTGATCCCACACCAGACCCACAGTCCACTCAGAAAACACAGAGAGAGAAACTCCCTGATGGACAGAGCAGACTTTACTGACACTGACAGGTTGATGCAACATGACTTGAAGTCCTGAGAGTCAAACGCTGATCCAAATCGAGATCATTTGTTTGTTATTTCTAAGAATTAAACAATGAAATATGAATATATCTTCAAGATTAATTCAGAATTAGGGTTGAATACCATGCAGGTTAAATTAACATCAGGAATTGACTTTGATTTTAACAGAGTTTTGTGTTTCATCCCAGCAGTAACAACATGTTGAAAGTGAGAGTAAAAAACCTGCAGTTCCTCCAGTGTCCATTAGAGTGTCTTCTGCAGGAGACACACTCTAGTGGACACTGGAGGAACTGCAGGAGACACACTAGTGGACACTGGTGGAACTGCAGGAGACACACTCTAGTGGACACTGGAAGAACTACAGGAGACTCACTCTAGTGGACACTGGAAGAACTACAGGAGACTCACTCTAGTGGACACTGGAAGAACTACAGGAGACTCACTCTAGTGGACACTGGAGAAACTGCAGGTTGTGGTGATGCTGATTATTCTGCTTTTATTCAATAAACTAAAATCTCTTCTGTCTAAACCATCATCAGTGAGCAGAGTCTCATGATGAGATGTGTTGATGTTTATTTTCTGTTGTTTACTCTTATTGATCTGTGACATCACACACAAACACGGCACACAGCGTTAGTAAACACATTGACGAGATTTATTGTGATTTTACATTCCACAGTAGAACATTTCCTTTTTTTCTCCTATGTTATGTTTACTGAACAGACACGTTACTGATGTTAAAGGGTGATAGGTTTGTCCACAGTGGAAGTTGCAGTCTCTCTCTCTTGTTCTCTCTCTCTGTCTCAGTTTTACTCGTCCTCTCTCTGAATGTGACGTCAGAGTTCATGTTTATCCTTTAGATAAGTTGATGATGAAGATAATGTTTGAAGGATCAATAATCTGAGGAATAATCTCCTTTGAATCAGATTATCTGACAGCAGAGAGTGAACTGTGCTCAGTAAAGATCCAGTCTAGGTGTCAGGGTCAGGTATGATGATCTTTAGATATAATTTATAAAATCATCTCACCTCTTCCTCTCTCTACATGATGATGATGATGATGATGTTCCTCTGACTGAATCAATAGGAGTCTGTGGCATTAACCTGGAGATGTACGGAGGCCCAGAGTGATCAATATTTATCAATCAGCATTTTAAAAAATGAACCAATGAATCTTTAGTTTATGAATTCATTAGATTCAAAGACTTTATTTAAAAGTCCTTAAAGTCTATTTTCACTGTGATGACAGGATGAATGGAGGAGAGACTTCTGTTATTGATCTCTCTCATGTCGCTCTAATGAAGATGCTCACATCACTTCTTTAAATATTTTCCAAGATCTGTTTTCTTCAGATTTGTTTCTTATTTAACTTATTGATCTTATTTAATTCATTGATCTTATCTAATTTTGTTCTTATTTAATTTATTGATCTTATTGATCTTATTGATCTTATTCAGATGTACAACGGAGCTGTGTGTTTCCTCTGACGCTGTGACTTCATTATGTCTCAGAGGTAATGGTTCTCTATCAGGTTATCTCAGTGAAGTCTTTCAACAGTGAACTCATGATGAGGATGTTATTAATACGTTATAATCAGATTAAAGGCTGGCCGTCCTGCACTGTGTAGTCTGAGCAACGTCTCCATGATGAGATAACGGCACATTAAAGATCTGATCTGCAGAGACCTGCTGTTTGAAGATGATTATTAGATCATCGTGTTAAAGCTGTCTGAGATGTTCAGATGAGATCAGACGTGAAGATGTGCAGCCTCTCAAACTCTGAGGGAGTGAACATGACAGAGTTTAATGCATCGCATGGTGAGGTTAGACTTGAGGTATGATCACATTTTGCTTTAGTCGATCGTCATGATGCCTTTTTTTGTAGCTGCTGCTGAATGGCACGTTAGATGTTTGATAATACTGCACAGGTCTTCCACTTAAGGGTTGGACTCTTTAATTCATGACATGAGACAGAAAAGCTTTTCTCTTACAAAATAAACACAGCCGACGGATCCCTGCGCGACGAGCATGAATGTTGGATGAAGATCTCCAGAATCAACAGAATTGTTTGGAAATGAACTCACAAACTCCAGAGCATGGAGAGTTTCTACAGCAGCGTCCACACTAAAGGTGTTTTCCACCGCAGGAACCAGGGTCTAAATTTAGTTCCTGGGTAGTTAATCTCCCCCTGATAAGTCCCTGCTCGGGAGGTAGTACATTTCAAAGGTTCAGGAACTTTAGGGGGCGGGGCCTGCAATGCTGAAGATTATGATGGGTCAATCAATTACTGGTGCTTTTCAACAGCAGGAACCAGGGTCTTATTTCATCTAATCTCCCCTTGAAAAGTCACTGTTCAGGTGGGGTAGAATTTTACTAATCAGAAACATTCAGCATTGCAGGCCCCGCCCCCAAATTTCCTGGAACTTTGGGGGCGGGGCCTGCAATGCTGAACGTACCCTCAGTGTTTTATTTCCCCCTCCGTCCACAATAACATCACACACATCTGTGATTCACTTGGTTTAATAACTCCTGAACATTGGTCTTCTCGGAGCCTGATAGTGTGAATGCGTCTCTGTCAGCTCCCGGTGTTAAGGTTTTAAAAGTGACCCTGTAAACTGGAGACCTGTTAGTGTTTGTGAAGTTAACAACAGCTGTTGAAACACAGAAGGAGTCCTTGGGAATGCATCCCAGTTTAGTTTTTATTCAAATGTCCAAATATCCTCATCAGATATTTAATGATCATCTAAAGACATTTGTGAGGGATGCTGAGAGTCTCGAGTTAACAGGGTCGCTCTTTAAACTGGAACACCAGTCTATCTCTGACATGTTGAAACGTCTTTGCTACTCGCGCTCATCAACTTCCAAGTGTTGATTCAATGAATCCATCTGCAATAAAGCAGGATCAAAAACAGCAAAACAGTAATTTCCTTCATGCTAACAGGTTAACTGTAGCATCGCTCTTAATGATGTCGGCCTGTCTGTCTCCTTCTATGGTGTCATCTTTGTTGTATTGCCTTCATCTCTCTCTTACTGCCCTCTACTGGTCAGGTGGTGTAGTGCAGTTACTTTTTTCTGATTTGTATAACCTCCCTGGTCCAACCGCAGACAACAATGGGGCCACAGGAACCATTTAGCTCCTGGAAGAGTATAGTTCTGGGGGCTTAAAGTTCCTGGAACTTCTGGTGGAAAAGCACCTTTAGTGTCGTTGTCAGACACAACCTAAAAACTGAGGGAGAGTTTGTTAAACTTTAGGGTCTGAATGCTTCAGTCGAGGGACACTGAGTGTGAACGCAGCAGAGATTATGAAATGAACTGAGCTGAAGCTGATCACTGCAGAGAGAGATTCTGAAGAGGTTTGGGTCTGGTTTGGTTCATCAGATGGATCTGGTCTGACTGTGTGGATAGTGACCTGTATGTATGAAGGCTCTCTGGCGCTCTGCTGACACTGCTGTGTTTGGTCCCTGTGTGTACGCTCTCTCTCTCTGTGCATAGAAACATCGGAGCTCCTGATGGTGTGTGTTTGGTGTGTGTTCAGTGTGTATTCTGTGTGTGTTCGGTGTGTTTGTGTTTCTGAATGTTTGCAGGTCTGGAGGATTCCTGCAGATTCAGCAGTCTGAGTCTCATTCAGACTGAGGCTGTTTGAACCTTGTGCTTTGATGCTGTTAGAGACATGAGAGCTGGAGGAGGAGGAGAACATGTTCAGAGGGAGCTCATAGTTTCTGATCGGTTTGTTGCTTTAAATCCAGACTTCCTTTAAATCCTCTTCATCGTCCCAGTTTATCATCTTGATCAAAGCTTCAGAGGCGGACTCCACTTCAGTTTGATCATTCTTTACAACTGTTTTCAGAAGAGACTGCAAAACAAACACCTTCTCACACACACACACACACACACACACCCACACACACATACACACACACACACACACACACACACACACACACACACACACACACACACACACACACACACACACACACACAAACACAAGTTTACCTCTATGACAAGAATGGAAGAACTCAAACACATTTGCTCTGAACAGTCAACGGTTCGTTCACGACATGAAGGTCAGTAAAAAGGAAACAGGATGTAGAAAACGCTAAACGGATTATCGGATGGATCGGGATCATCAGACGGATCGGGATCAGCTACAGGAGGATGAAGATGGTCCAACATGACGGGTCCTGGTGTCTCTGGAGTATTCTGTACAGTAATGTACAAGAGAGGCGGTCCAGACCTCCAAGCTACCAAGATCCCAACAACGAAGGGACCGAGGATCTGAACACATAATCCAAGACCAGCTGGTCCAGAGTTTGGGGTCTGGTCTTCTTATAGTCCGTCCCGTAAGAAGCTTCAATAGTTCACAAGACACTTCCTTGGGTCTCGACCAAACACCTGACTGTCTTAAACCAACACTCCCAAAGCTCTCCTCACCACGGGAGACAAGTCCATCAGACCTCCAACCAATCAGAGTCCAGCATTAGTCAGTGGGTCGCCGTGGGTTCCTCTCAGAGTTCTCACATGGTCCTTTTCAGCGTTTGCTCCACAACAACAAAACAAGCACAACTTCAAATTTTGATAATATTTCTTAAGTCCTTCAGTTTTTTGTTATTTTCAAGATCAAGACATTTTTTAAACACACACACCGATAAAAAAAATACCCAGGAGAGGGGGATGACGGACGGACGGATGAGGATGTGGAACAGTTTCTCTGTCGCTCTGCGCTTCAGTCATCGTCTGGTGGTGCCGCTCTTAGCAGACGGTGCCGTTCTCCTGTCGGGACTTGGGGCAGGTGGACCGAGGGATCGGCTGGACAGACGGGGCCAGGGTGCAGAAGAAGCCGGCGATGAGGGTGAGGCCGAGGCCGCCCCAGGCGCAGAACATGGACCAGCCGTAGCCGTGGCCGATGTCGTCAGGCAGACCGTACAGGTACCGTGGGTAACGGGACAGCTCGAAGTTAATACCAGCCACGCAGGTGCAGAGAGAAATGATGCAGAAGGTCCCTGAAACAACAGACGTAGAGATGGCCATGACACAAGCAGAAAAACACGACACAGCATGATTCATATTTACATCAAGGTTTGGGGATCATATTTCAGAAGTTCTTTAGTCTTACACTCAAAAACACGAAACAACAAGAGACTGAGAGAAAGGAGGAACATTTTACAATCATCAGGTTTAATGTCAGTTTGCAATAAGACATCTAAGAATAGTGCAAACATGAAGGACGGCAAAGCAAAGCACTGAACACTTCCAGGTTCTCATCAACATTATGTAAACCAACAGCAGGGGGCACTGGTGAGCTCAGCTCCTTTATAGATAAACCAGAACAGAAGCTGGACTATCAGGCTCTGCAGACGGGGTCAGCTCTACCTCCTCATTTAACTCACTTTAACAAACTCTGACACGAACACTGATGTTAATGTACAAACACACTTTAAAAAATCACTGACTGTCCCTTTAAATGAAGGCTGTCAATGACATTCAAACCATCAAACTCTGTCTTAATTTATATTTAACACAGCGCCCTGACTTTATTTGAATCAGGGTCGTAGAACATACATGACGATGGCACAACAGCCGTGAAATAAGAAGTGAACCCACAAAATAAATCCATCCCTTACTCAAACCTCTTCCCTCGTTTGAGTCTGCATCCTGGTTTGTTAGTGGATTAATCTGGTTCTGTTCCGTCAGATCTCTCCCTGGATGATATTTGAATCAATAAAAGTATCTGAGTGTACTGTAGGACCATGAGAGCCTACTGCTAACCCCTTCATGGGCTCTGATCTGATGTGTCTCTGTGAGGATCCTTCCTCTGGACCGAGCTGCAGACTAACTCTGTCCTGGTTTTGGGAGCAGTGCGACCCTGCGGCTGCTAGGCTGTGATTTGGCCGCTGTAGACCGACCCGGCTTATTTCTTCAGCTTTTAGTGCCAAGAAATATAATTGACTTTTTAATTGCCTGTTCATTATACGACTGTAGGGCAGCGCTCTAATCCAAGAAGCATCATAATGGAGAGCAGCCGCCGCCTGCCAGAGCTCAGTGTGTGTGTGTGTGTGTGTGTGCATGTATGTGTGTGTGTGTGTGTGTGTGTGTGTGTGTGTGTGTGCGTGCGTGCAGTTACTACTGACTGTCCACAGCCAGAAAGTGGGACACGCTGGGCCGTGTGTGTGTGTGTGTGTGTGTGTGTGTGTGTGTGTGTGTGTGTGTGTCTGTGTGTTTAGGGCTGCGGGGGCTGAATATGCACACTCATATACTGCATACTACTAGTCATTCATCAGACTAAATCAGTACTATAACACTCCCGAGAACACACTAACACACGCATACACACGCGCACACACACACACACACACACACCTACACACACACACACACACACACACAGCTGTTCACCGTGATATTACAGGCAGTGTTGATGGTAGTTTCCACTCAGTGTTTGAGAGGCAGATGAAAATATTACTCCATCTTCATTCTACTGAAGGTTAGCTTAGCCTAGATTAGCTTAGATTAGCATTAAGACTGTAAACAGAAGCTAGCCTGTCTTCATATAAAGCTCAGAGTACACCATGCCCTCGTACCTTCCTCTTTTCAATCTGTGATACTAAAGTAAAGCTCAAACCTTCACAGATCTGTCCTCACGTCATCATAGCCTCCTCCTGCGCAGGTAAACTAACGCCATGAGTACTGCTCCCACTTTGCATTGTGGGAAGCCGGCTCTAAGATGCTAACTACTATTAGCCAGTTAGAGTTAATGTGGAAGTGTTAAAAGCTGCAGTTCATCGAGGATCCGCTTGAGGCTGGCTCCGGAACTACCGGAAGTCACATACACATGAATGGGAAAAAGACGATCTTTACAGCAGAAATAAACATGTTTACAGCCTGGTACAAAAGATGAGTGTAGTCTGAATAGCTCATTTCTCGATGTCCTCTCACTGTGAGGGGGGTGAATTTTTTTCTAACACGGCAATTTGGAAGATATTGAGATGACTAGTCTTCCAATGAGAGGCACAGCTGCCTGCAGGAACACTGCAGCTGTTGGCTAGGAGGCTCAAAGCCCGCCTCTTTACGTCACACTTGCTTGACAGAAGCAATATGGCTGCCGCTGCCGATTGGCTTCAATCGGGTTCCATTTCCCATGACTACATGCTAACTATACATTATCCCTTATGTATTCTCCCCTCTTTCCTCACTCCTCTTTCCTCACTCCTCGTTCCTCACTTCTCACTCCTCTTTCCTCCCTCCTCTTTCCTCTTTCCTCACTCTTCGTCCCTCATTCCTCATTCCTCTTTCCTCTTTCCTCATTCCTCACTCTTCTTTCCTCCCTCCTTTTTCCTCCCTCCTTTTCCTTACTCCTCTTTCATTACTCTTTTTTCACCCCTCCTCTTTCCTCCCTCCTATTTCCTCCCTCCTTTTTCCTCACTCCTCTTTCTGCACTCCTCTTTCCTCACTCCTACTCTCTCCCCCCTTCTTTCCCTCTCTTTTCTCCCCTCGTCTCTTCCTCCTTCCTCTTTCCTCACTCTTCGTTCCTCATTCCTCATTCCTCAGTCCTCATTCCTCACTCCTCTTTCCTCCCTCCTTTTTCCTCCCTCCTTTTCCTTACTCCTCTTTCCTTACTCTTTTTTCATCCCTCCTCTTTCCTCCTTCCTCTTTCCTCCCTCCTCTTTCCCCCCTCCTCTTTCTTCACTCCTCTTTCCTCCCTCCTTTTTCCTCACTCCTCTTTCTGCACTCCTCTTTCCTCCTTCCTCTTTCCTCACTCCTATTCTCTCCCCCTTCTTTCCCCCTCCTCTTTTCTCCCCTCGTCTCTTCCTCCTTCCTCTTTCCTCACTCCGTTTCCCTCACTCCTCTTTCCTCACTCCTTTTTCCTCCCTCCTCTTTCTTCACTCCTCTTTCCTCACTCCTCTTTCATCTCTCCTCTTTCCTCCCTCCTCTTTCCTTCCCACTCTTTCCTTCCTCCTCTTTCCTCATTCCTCTTTCCTCCCTCCTCTTTCTTCTCTTTCACAGTCTGAGGATGATTAATGGATGAAATCGTCTGACTCACCTCCCATGAGGAAGAGGAGACCGGCCACGTACTGCATGAGTCCTCTGTCCCAGCAGCAGCCGAGCACGCCGATGATCCAGCCGAACAGGATGATGGCCACCGCCATGCCCATGAAGCCCGCCGTCATTCTCCGCAAGTCTGAGGAGAAACAGGAGAAGAAGAAGAAGAGAGGTTCAGCTTCAGGAGATATAACCTGAAGAAGCTTTTATATGTTGGCAGCTCCAAAATCCATAATACAACCATCACAGATCAATGCAGCTGATTTTTGTGACCACACCCTCGGCTGAAATCACCCTGCCCTCATCAATGTCAGTTCTCTTTCATTGACCAATCAAAATCAAGAAGGGGCGGCACTTCAGAAATCAACGTTCATCAACAATGATAGCAGGACAGACTTTTCTTTAGTGTTCAGTGTTCAGGAGCTGCTGCTGACTTCAGGTCGTGACTCCTCTCCTTTGTTTTTATGTTTTTTTTGCAAAAAGTAATTTAATGAAATAAATATGAATACATGAAAATATGAAGACGTGAAGCAGACAGAGGACTTTAAAACAGATGTAACGCTCACTACAGGAGCGGTGAGCAACTCTTCTAACCTAGCAACATTATGCACCTTAAAGCAATGATCTGCACCTCTGTGGAGCCGACCGCTGCAAATCTGCATCCCTGAGTGTCTGATGTTCACAGACTTTTTCAAGTGTTGAAATGTAATGTTGTAAAGAGACAAACTGAGACACAGAGAGTTTGAATGAGGTCATGAGGACAGCAGCTCGCTCTGCAGGAGGCTAATGATGGTGACAGGCTGAACGATGAAGAGGAGGAAAGAAGAAGAAGAGCCCTGAGCTAGAACACACTCCTCCTCCACCGAGAGATTAAAGCTATGGATGAAGAGATCTATGAAGGGAGGACTCGGAGCATGAGGAGGAGAGGAAGGTCAAAGTGTTCGGACTGAGAGGATGAGGTGGAACAACAAAGACAAAGATTGTCTAACATGCTCCTTCATCATCACTGAGGTCAAACCGTAAATCTGTTTCTGATATTCATCACTCATAACTCTGACGTCAGCATCCTCCCCGTGTCCGTCCTGACAGCAGATGGACAATTTGACACTGCGTCTCTCAGTCTACGCTCAGAAACAAAAACCTCCCTCTCTCAGCGTCTGCAGATCCCTCAGCTCAGTCTGACACATGCAGATGCTGACGTCGTGCATGACTTCGTGAGGAATGACTCCATGTGGAAGTCCTGTCAGGAGCCCGTCAGTCACACACTGTGACCTATGACCTCTACAGTGGACTGTGACGGTCTGTAGGAATCCTCCCTGTCAGTACATGTCCCAGATCTGATGTGTGCTCAGCTTCCTCCTGACGTGTTTTTACTCTGAATATTCTGATCCTGTGTTCGTCAGACTCGGCGTCAGAGCGATGCAGAGGTGAGACTGAGAATCATCTGAACCTGGATCCTGGTCTTTGTGTCGATGAAACGCTGATGGCTCTCTGATGTAGGTCAGGGTGAGTGATGCTCCCCTCAGCCTGACGGGCGCTCTGTCAGCTCACATCAGCCCTCAGCACGCTCTCTGTCAGGGTCACATCCTGCAGGTCACTGAAGGACTGAAGCAGGTTAAACCACCAAGCTGACGGAGAGGTGCCTTCTGGGTTATAATGTCCTATGATTGTACTGTTAGCTTACAGCTGCATGAATCAGAGAGGAGGACAACCAGCTGTAGAGGTTTGAAGATATGAACAACAGAGACGATAAACTGAATCAATGAGATGCAGGAAGTCAGTGCTGTTTTATGTCTTATCATCAGGGTCGTCATATTCAGATCAACATGTTCAGGTAAGTGGACACCAACGGAGAGTTAAATTGTGGTGATGAAGAAGTTTATATGATGGCAAATTATTTTCTATATATTCTTTTTTAATAAAGGCTAACATTTTCCCCTGTTTACAGTCTTTGTGTTAAGCTACGCTAAACTCAAAGCTCTTCATCCCTCACAGTTAGAATGAATCAGGAGCTGGTTTCCTCCTCTGATAACAGCTGAGACCACACAGAGCTTCCAGCAGAGTTCAGCTGATTGTCTGTAAGTGTGAGAGCGTTTCTAATCACTCCATTGATCAGACACGCTGCAGTAAATCAGCTGATCCATACTCTATCTGCAGAGATACAGTCAGACTGAGAGGACGAGAGGAGAGAGAGAACGGCCTCAGGATGTGTGAGGTCAGCACTTTCTGACAGGTGAACTTCCTGAAGCAAAGCGAGAGAAAGAGGACGAGCTGCAGAGAAGAGGAGAGACTTTAACTACCTGAACTCAGGACTCTGAAGTGTGAGGATACACATGCTCAACGACTGACGAGTATTCACATCCAGAGCCCTGACTCAGAGGCGGAGGTATTACACATTCTATAGAAACTCTGTCAGGTTATAGAAACACTTTATGTTCTCTGGTTCTCGTACAGATCAGACAGTTTGAGTGTATTCAGGCTCACTGGTGTTATTTCCGTCTTTCGCATATTTAAATCAATCAGTGCTGATATGCAGCAAAGGATTGTGGGTAATGCACAGTCTGTTCTAATCACTGGTGCTGTGATGGTGTCGTGGTATCAGAGTGCTGAGTGTCTGTAACAGCTGCTCTAATGTTCAGACTAAGCTCCAAATTGCGTCTCAGTGAACAGCTGAGTGCAGTGAACAGCTGAGTGCAGTGGACAGCTGAGTGCAGTGGACAGCTGAGTGCAGTACACAGATGAGTGCAGTAAACAGCTGAATGCAGTAAACAGATGAGTGCAGTAAACAGCTGTGTGTAGTAAACACCTGTCTGCAGTAAACAGCTGAGCGCAGTGAACAGTTGAGTGCAGTAAACAGCTGAGTGCAGTAAACAGTTGAGTGCAGTAAACAGCTGAGTGCAGTAAACGGCTGTCTGCAGTAAACAGCTGAGTGCAGTAAACAGCTGAGTGAAGTAAACAGCTGAGTGCAGTGAACAGCTGAGTGCAGTGAACAGCTGAGTACAGTGAACAGCTGAGTGCAGTGAACAGCTGAGTACAGTGAACAGCTGAGTGCAGTGAACAGCTGAGTACAGTGAACAGCTGACTACAGTGAACAGCTGAGTGCAGTAAACAGCTGAGTGCAGTAAACAGCTGAGTGCAGTGGACAGCTGAATGCAGTAAACAGATGAGTGCAGTGAACAGCTCAGTGCAGTAAACAGCTGAGTGTAGTAAACAGCTGACTGCAGTGAACAGCTGATTGCAGTGAACAGCTGAGTGCAGTAAACAGCTGAGTGCAGTAAACAGCTTAGTGCAGTGGACAGCTGAGTGCAGTGGACAGCTGAGTGCAGTGAACAGCTGACTGCAGTAAACAGCTGAGTGCAGTGAACAGCTCAGTGCAGTAAACAGCTTAGTGCAGTGGACAGCTGAGTGCAGTGGACAGCTAAGTGCAGTGAACAGCTGACTGCAGTGAACAGCTGACTGCAGTAAACAGCTGTGTGTAGTAAACAGCTGTGTGTAGTAAACAGCTAAGTGCAGTGAACAGCTGTCTACAGAAAACATCTGAGTGTAGTAAACAGCTGATCGAGTGAACAGCTGACCTGTATCTGCGTACAGTTTAGCCCGTTCTCACGAGCGTTGTCAGGTCTCCTCTCTGAGAGATCTGGTTCACGGTCAGATGCTCGTCTCTGCGGCTGTCGGCTCGTCCGTCGTGCTCCATGGATCCTGATCTCTGCTCGCAGCAGTCAGGATTCAGACGAGCTCTCGAGTGTTCGGCTGTCAGACGTCATCCATGCCGCTGAATTTCATCCCTCCAGAAGTCTGAGGAGCATGAGTGACAGGTATACCCCTGGTTATTCTGTGTGCACCCACCTGAGTGTGATGCTGCAGTCTCACAGGAGACAGAGGAAGAAGCAGAGCAGTCACTATCAGTCTGTCAGACCTCCAGGTTTATACGTTTATCAGGTTTAAAGAGGATAAACTGTGTCCAACATCTTCAGACTTTATGTTTACTTTTCTCTTTGTCCATTAAATGCATTTATTACCATTTCATCCTCTCCTTCATGAACTCCTGAGCTCATTCAGAGATGACGTGAACACGAATCTTTGACTCGTGTTGGTTTTTGTTGGACGTCTCCGTCTCTGCTGTTAAACTGAGAGAAGCTGATTTCTGTTATTAAAGGAGCTCATTGTTCTGCTGTTAGTGCTCTGTACTGGATGAGAAAGAGGAACAGGACTTAAACAGACTGAGATAATAAAATGTTCATCAGAATAATAAAGGTCCAGACTGTAGGACTGTAAAAGCAGCAGGATGAGATAATGAGAGGCAGAGATAATCAGCTGCTGTTGAATCCTCCTGATGACTGAAGGATTGTGGGTAATAACTTTGCTCATTTGTTTACAGTATCAGCGTTGAACAGGCTGCTGTCTGTCTGCTCTTTAATAGCTCCATTGTTCAGCTCCACGCCGCAGTTCCCTTTTAATTATGTTCTCTGCTGCAGGACCGCCGGCCCAAAGGAACAGTACTTCATGAAGGGGAATGGCTTTTGTTTCTGTGAGGGAACATTCTCCATCAGACGGAGGGAAAGGGTTCCGTCTGTAGCAGCTCTCTGATTGTTGTTAATTAGCAATTTGCCTTGATAGGCCCCGTCACTGTGAGGACGAAGCACACACCGACCGACACATCGCTGCAGGGACAGAGTTCCTCAGTCTGTGACCCCGACTGATCCCGCTAAGCTTCTCGGCACCCACAGTAAGATAATCTATGTTTCCTCTATCTGAGGGGACACGTTAAAACATTCAGCGTCTCACGTTCAGATCCCTACGTGTATGAATCAATTCAATCAGAGCCAGGAACATAAACACATGTTCACTATTATCTTCATGCCCCTCTGGAGGCATCAGAGGATCGTTAGCAAACGTCAGAGTTGTGTTCATGTATCTTTTATATGTTTATGTAGTTTTAGACATTTTTTTTATTCACAGCTTTCATGTAAAGATCATAACATTCACAGATTGTTGTCAGGGAAAGAGACACAAGAATGAATGAGAAACTGATCCCATTTTACAACTCATGGTCAACTCAATCAATAAATCCGTCCACTGATGATTAGTCTGAGATATAACAGAACAACTTAAGGATTATAAAGTCAAACTGCCGTCTTCAGGATAAAGAGGAGTCAGTCAGGAGGTCAGAAACACTCAGAGAAACAAAGCATCTGGTGACTGAGGGTCGAAGGGAAACCGTCTCTGAAACAGTAGATCAAAACTCGTCACCTTGTTCCCTGATCTCAGTCTTTACATCCACTGACCGGTGTTGTACGTTTAATCTGAAGGCTTCAGGTCAAATCTTCAGTTCAAAGCTGAACTAATTACTCCCTGGTACATGGTCTCAGGTCGTATCACTGGGCATGTGTGGGATTAAAGAGTGAGTCAGCAGTTCTGAAGCGGCGTGCTGGTGGAGGTTTGTGCTGCTGTCAGCATGTGGTCCTGTCACAGCATCGGCCTGCAGCCACGGCTCACCGGGAGCAGGAACGGAGCTTAATTTCATTACCCCATGACAACGCCACCGGGGAGGAAACAATGGAGTGGAAATCACATTACTGAGGGGGGAGGAGGAGGAGCGGAGAGGAGGGGGAGGAGGAGTGCTGTTTAAACGTGCTGTTTGCAGACGTAGCCCTCTCTTCCCGCTCCCAGCAGCCTCCGTGGCTCCACTCTGTGTCTCTGGGGTCAGGTCCATATGGGAGATTTCATGGTGTGTCAGTCAGAGGCGGTGTGAGGACCCCTGCAG